>NW_020954608.1:34457232-34533184 GCF_900497805.2 Vombatus ursinus | reverse complement strand
CTACTACTACTACTACTACTACTACTACTACTACTACTACTACTACTGCTACTACTACTACAGCATGGTACTGCTACTGCTACCTCTACTACTATTGCTGTTACAGCTACTACCCTGGATGCATATTCTAGAATTCTTAAATAGTTGCAAGAGTATGCACACTGGCTTAGAATTTTTTACAAGGATAAATGGGAAGAGAAAACATGCTTTCATTTTCTGTTAACTAGAATAATTTTTCCTTGTTAGGATCCTTTTCCATTACTTCAAGCACAATTCAATAATCTCCATCAGAATCATAAGAGTTCAACTCCCAAAGTATGAGGGAATTATATTAATGGACTAAATGTTGAAGTTTTGAGAATTTAAAACTCTAGCAATGTGGTTTTTCAGCAGATTCTTGAATTATTCAAGAACATCATCACTTTCTTTTTATTTTTATATTACTTATAAAATGGAACTATTCTGTTTTCTTAAAAGCCACTCTGTTTTAACAAATATTGTTCTCAGTAAAGCAGAATTTCAGTGGCTTAATAATATATGCTACATGAGAGACTAGAGGAAAATTGTTTTCAAATGCATCATACCTATCTGCCCTCCCCTTTCTTTATCACCACATCGATAAATTACTATTTCTTCTCTTATTTTATAAAGTTTCTGTATTTTCAGTTCATTCCATTGTCTGTCATTCTCTGTGACAGTTTCACTGCACCCCCCACTTCTGATCATCATTTGATCTTTCATCAGGAGAAACAACTCATGCAATGAGGTTTCTTGAGTTTGGGTGAGTTCTTCACTAATGATCTAGTCCTTTCTGCTGATAATGACGCAGCATTCAGCAAAGGTGTGCTTATCTGATCACTTGATGGGATGAAAATTTCAGCTTTGTAATGATGTTCTTTGGGAAATGGGCTAGCCTTCTGTTAGGAAAGATCTTTCTGCTAGCTTTTTGTCAGAAATGCACTTGCTGCCTGCAAAGGGGAGGGGACAGAAAATGTAAATTCATTAAATTCGATAAAGAACTTGAAGGTTATTTACTACCCATGATGACACAGAACTCATTTTAGGTAAGATTATCTTCGTATTTCCAACTAGCATTTAACCTGGTGATTTGTGCTTTAGTAAGTACTTAACCCATTACTGTGGAAGGAAGGGAAAGAAAGGGAAAGAAAAGGAAGGAAGGAAAAAGGAAGGAAAGAAGAAAGGGAGGAAGGAAAAAAAGGAAAGAAGTAAAGGAAAGAAAGAAGAGGTAGGGAGGGAGTTTATAAAAAATTCTTTTTATAAATATATGGTTTTCTTTAAAGACAGTTTCAACTTTTTGTTTTAACAAGAGGCAACAAGTAAGTTTCCACTTTGGGGTTCTGGAAAAGAACAAAAATGGCTTTTAAACTCTAATCTCTTACTCTTTTGGGCACTTTGAATATGTTTGTATACTATACTTATGCTTATAACTATATACATATACATATGTATATACAAATATATGTGTGTATACATATTTATTAAGTGCCTACTATGTGCCAAGCACTGTGATAAAGATTAGGTATACAAAAAGAGGCAAAAGATTATATTAGGTTGCAAACTCCTTGAAGGCAGAACTGTCTACATATCTATATTTATGTCTATCTATAGACATCTATAGATATATATTTTTATCTATATGTACATTTACTAAGAGAACCCAGGCCTATACCTACCTGATAATTGCTTCATCCATCATAGTAAAACTTTCTTAAAATCAAAACTGGACACAGATATAAGTACTTGCAGAGAAATATTGTATCTTATTGATTTACAAATAGAAAAACTTGTTAACATGAGATTATATGACTTGAACAAGCTCACATTATAAACCATGGTCAAGATAGACACCAAAGAGAAGCTCCTCAGATGGTAGCAACTAGAAAATCCATATCTTCCTCTTCATCCTTTGCTCCCCACCCCATTTGTTTGCTTTGCTCCTATACTGTGCCTCCTCCCAAGTTATAGTATTCAGTAACTCAAACAGCATTCAGAATAAAGTTAGGTCTTTGTGGCTTATTACTTGCCATTTAACTGCATGAATGTAAAATGTGCCTGAGCAATAATGCACGTTAGGTTATTCAATAACAGAAGGAATGTAAAGCGATTTCGTATCTCCTTGAATCAGGAACATTAATTAATCATATGATGAGAATGCATCATTCCATTTACCAGTGGAAGAGGCTGCCAAGATCTTTCTGACTTTAGTAATTGCCCATGCTGTTGTGGGAGGAAAAAATTAATTTAGTTATTAAAGTGGAGGGTGTTTTTTTTCCTATCATGGTAAAGCTGGAAAATAGCCAGGGCTATAACATTAATGCTATGAAAATTTGGGTCTGAGTCCCTTTCATCAAAAGACTTGTCTGCCTGCATTTAAAGGAAAAAAGGAAAAGAAAAAAGGGAAAAGGTTCAGAAAATGTACATAAGGCTTATATCTCATGAATAAAAGTATAACGTAAATAAACTCTACCCTTGTTTCACTTTTTATTATTTTCAGGGATTAAGAAATGTAAACTTATGGCAATGGAGAACATAACATCAAGAATGATTCTCTCTAAACTATGAGTTCTAAATTTGAGAGTAACATACTATGGAGTGGTACTGGATATATAGTTTCATTGGCATAAGGGAGGAACCCTGTTGAGGAAATTGCCTCTGTTTGCAACTTACAGTCTTGGAGAGTTACAGGGGACACCAACAGGTCAAATGGTTTGCCCAGGTTCACACAGCCAGTATGTGTCAGAGATTGTACCTGAATCAGTATTTCTGACTTATAGGCCAACTTGGTATCCACCAAATTATGCTGCATCTGAGAATGAGGAAAATAGACAATGAGCAAAGCTGTGCAGAGGCTATTAGGGAAAATCATTTGGTGAATCCTAGGTAAAATTATGGTGGCATCATGGTGGGGCAAAAATGAAAGAAAAAGAAGGAAAGAAAGGAAAGAAGAAAAGAAAAATAGGGAAGAAAGGAAGAGAAAAAAGAAAGAAAAAATGAAAGGAAGGAAAGAGGGAAGAAAGGCACAAAAGGAGGAAGGAATTAAGGCAGGCAGGCAGGAAGAAATAAGTCATTTATTAGTTGAATGTCACTCGCTATATAGATTAGACTCTCAATTCAATAATTCAGTGTAAGCATATGTTGCCAATTATACCTGCTATGACTCACTGTCAATATGATATTACATATAAAACATGCTTAGAAAAATGATTAAATTTAAAAAGTATTCAATAATTAAAGACAGTATGCACAGAGATAGCTAAAGGATCATAGGTCTCCCAGAAGAATAAGACCAAAGATCATAATTTAGGAATAATAAAAGACAATTACCCAGAACTTCTAAATATAGGCAATAAATAACCAATTGACAGAATCTATAGATTTCCTTAAGGGGAGCAAAAAACTAAAATAAAAACAAAATTAAAAAAAACTTTACTTTAAACACTAATGTGAATAGCGGTTAATTTTAATCATTTCAAAGACAACAAATTCTGCAAAAGATTATTCAATACCCATGAGAAAGCATAAAAGGAAATGGAATAATATATTCTCAGAAGCAAAGGAGCTCAAGCTACAATCCAAAATTAAATGATATGCTCTGCAAATCTGAGCCTAATCATCAATGAATAAAAGATACATATTCAACTAAAGGGAGGCATTTGAGACATTCTTGAAAAAAAATACCAAAAAAAGACTTAAACAGAATATGCAACTTGTAAACATCCTCAAAACAAAAGAATAATATTTTAATATAGCAACTAGAGAAAGAATAATAATGGAAATCAGTTAACCCATTCTAAAGGTTATTCAAGAGAGATCGATCAATATATATTTATCAATTGATTGTTGTGTTTTTGGCACTGCGGATACAAGTATAAAGAATGAAACACTCTTTACAATGAGCTTATTTTTTAATAGTAGAAACAACAAATGCGTACAAAAACATGCATAATACAAATATAAAGTTAATAAATAGAAATGTATATGAAATAGTTAAATACAAGGAAGTTTTGAAAAAAATGACAGCAGCTGGGGTGAGGGGGTTCAAGAAAGATTATGCAGAAGTTGGTAGCTGAGCTGCATCTTTAAGAAAAAGAACTTTATGATATAGAAGTAAGAAAGGAATGCATTACAGGCCTGAGGAATGGCAAGTACAAAAGGCATGGAGGTAGAAGAAGGAAAAGTCATGTCAGAGGAAAAGCTGGTTAATAAGCATTTCTTAAATGACTACTAATGTACCAAAAACTATGCCAAGTCCTAGAAAGAAAGGCAAAAAACGGTCCCTTCCCTCAAAGAGTTCACAATCTAGTAGGAAAAATGCATGCAAAGAAGTTGATGAGCAAGGCAGAGGGGTTGAAGAAAGAAGGCATCCCCCTGAAAGGACGTTATGAAGTCCTGCAGCCAGGTGGGAGATGATGAAGTAGCTGCTTTGGGCCCTCCTTCAATAGAGGATCTAGGAGGATCTCTCCATCGAGAGAAATCCAGATTTTCTTGATTGAAGAGTGCATTAGGAGGAATAATAACCAATGTGACTGGAAGATAGGTTGGGTCTAGGTTGTTTTAGGTTTTAAATGCTAAACAAAATAGTTTTTATTTTATCCTCGAGGTCTGGGAAGCCACTGGAGTTAGTGGAGTAGGAAAGTCACGTGGAAAAATATGTGCTTAAAATTACTTTGGCAGCAGTGGACTGGAGTGGTGAGAGACACAAGACAGGGAGACCAATTAGGAAGCTTGCATTAATGTAGATGAGAGGTGATGAAAGCCTGAAATAAAGTGGCAGCTATGTGAGTAGAAAGAAGGGATTGGATATGAGAGATGTTGTGGAGAGAAAGGTAGCAATATTTGGCAACTGATTAGATGCACAGGACGAAGGAGAGGGACGAGTCCAGGATAATTACAAGATTATGAACATGAGACGTTGGAAGGAGTGGTTGTACCTTTTACAAAAAAGGGGTACTTTTGAAGATTGGAAAGGTAATGAATTAAATTTTTGACATATTGAGTTTAAGATGTCTCTCAGAAATCTAGCTGTAGAACAAGTGGGGATATGAGACTGCAGCTTAGGTGAAAGACTGGGATTGACTACATAGATCAAGGAGGAGAGAAGGCAACAGAGAGAGAGACAGAGGCAGATAAAAACACAGAGAGATACAGAGATAGAAAGACAGAGACAGAAAGAGATAGAGAGAGTCCACAGGCTAACATTAGAAGGGCAGTGACTCCTACAGCTTCTTGACCAAAAAAAGAGTGTCTGTGGCCCAGTGGAGACAATAGAAGGGAAGCACTGAATTTAAGGGACTAAAAGAGGTGGGCTTACCCTACAGGAGATGGAGGAGATTCTGCTAAAGAGCACTGTCAGAGAGGAAGAGGAATCGTCATTATCCTCCTCCTCCTCATCATCATCACATTTCTTCAGTATTCACTATGTGCTAGTCAGTCAGTCAATAAACATTTATTAAGTGCCTCCTATTTGCCAGGTACTATAGGGGCTACAAAGGAAAACAAAACAAAACAAAATGAACAACAGCCTCTGCTATCAAGGATCTTACAAGTTAATTGGGGAAGAAGGGAAAACGGCACAAAAAGGAATTTTTAAAAATAAAGTGGAAGTACCTGTAACTGGCTTCACCAGGGGAGTGCAGAAGGGTGAGAAATGAAGAAATGGGTTGCCTAGTCACCCTCCTTAATAGATAGAGAGGAAAGCCAAAACATGGTCATTGCCCTTAAGGAATTAACATTCTAATGGGACAGACAACATTGAAACAACTATGTACAAACAAGCTATGTACAGTATAAATTAGAGGCAATCTCAGGAGGAAGGCATTAGCAGGTATGTGTACTACAGGGACAGCTAGGTGGTACAGTAGATGGAATGCCAGGCCTGGAGTTAGAATGACCGGAGTTCAAATATGGTCTCAGACACATAGTAGCTGTGTGACCCTGGGCAAGTCACTTAACCTTTGTTTGCCTTAATCTATTGGAAGAGGATATGGCAAACCACTCCACTATCTTTGCCAAATAAAAACCCCATTAACAGTATGGTTCGTGGGATCACAAAGTGTTGGACACAATTGAACAACAAAAGTACTACAAGGATGTTATTTTGGACTGCATTTGATAGGGGATAATTTTCTACTATGCAATGTTGCAAGGTAGAATGACCAACATTACTTCTCTTACTGTTTTGTTTTTAAGATAAAATATGAGGGAAAAAAGAGAATAAGACAAGATCTATAAAGGCAAAAACATAGATGCTGATTAGAAAGGGGGCCAAAAATCCCCCTTTAAAAAGCTTTAACCCCAGGGGAACACAAACAAATTAAAGAAGAAAGAGAAGAAATTATAGATAATGATATAACTCACACATCAGAGAATACAATTTTAGAATATACAGAAAAGGAGGACAATAATACAGAGAACAAAGACAAAACTTCTTTAAAAAGGCACAATAAAAAGAAAATCAACAAATTTAAGAGTTGGAGAGAAAGAGAGGAAGGGGAGCTTTGAACTAGCCAGTTAATTGGTGGGAAGGAATAGAAAGAACAAAATTGGGGGAAGAGAAAGAAATATATATTTTTTAAAAAGTTCATAATTTAAGTAGAAGTGTCACACTAGGGAAAGGGTAGGCAAGTAGGAGCAGGGGAGGAGGATAGGCCTGTGAAAATAGTTACATCAAAGTAGATTGTGTTAAACTAATTACAGGGACAAATTACTGACCTGAAAGAGGACAGGGATAAAAAAAAAATCTAAAACAAAATAAAACAAAAATGACTAAAGAAACAAATGCAAGAAAACAAAACCCAACTTTAATAATCTTTAAATGTGAATTTTTTTTAAAAAAATCTAATGAAATTAAAGTTATAGATAAGAGAACAAAGTTGCCCAATTTGCTATATACAAGACAGAAACAAAATTTATTACGCATTAATTGAATCTAAAAAAGCAGGGGTTCTAATCATGCTATCAGACAAAGACAAAAATTCATAAAAGAGGAAAATTATATTATTCTTAAGGAAATCATTAGCAATGAACCAATATCAGTATGAGGCATATACACAAATAAAATAGCTTTAAATTTCATAAAAAAATGTTAACTGAATGACAATAGGATATCGATAATAGAGAACTTTAACCTTTTTTTTCTCAGAGCTGGACAAATCTAACACTAGATTTAAAAAAAAATAGGTTAAGCTACCAAGGAATTATTTTATAGAGCTAGAAAAAGCAATAACGTTCTTCAGGAAGAACAAAGGGTCAAGACTATCAAGAGAATCAATGAAAAAAAATATAAAGGAAAGTGGCCTAACAATACCAGATTTCAAACTATATTACAAAGTGGTAATCATTAAAACAATCTGGTACAGGCTAAGAAATAGAGTGGATCAGTGGAATAGATTAAGTACACAATATGCAATATTAAATGACCAGAGTAATCTAGTATTTGATAAACCCAAAGATCCAAACTTTTGCGACAAGAATTCACTACTTGACAAAAATTATTGGGAAAAATGGAAAGCAATTCAGCAGAAACTAGATGTAGACCAGTGTCTCACACTGTTTACCAAGATGAACATGGAAAGACATCATCTGCTAGTTATACGGTTAAGGGAAGAATTTATGACCAAAAGACAGAGAGGATCCCAAGAAGTAAAATGGATAATTTTGATTACATGAAATGAAAAATTTTTGGGCAAACAAAACCAATGCAGTGAAAATGAAAATGAATGCAGGAAACTGGGGGATTTTTTTTTTTTACAGGAAGTTTCTCTGATAAAGGCCTTATTTCTCAAACAGTTGGGGGAACTTAACTAAATTTATAAAAATAAGAGCCATTGATAAATGATCAAAGGATATTTACAGTTTTCAGAAGAATTGAAATCACATGAAAAATACTGTAAATCACTTTTGATTAGAGAAATTCAAATTAAAACAATGTTCCCATACCACCTCACACCTATCAGATTAGCTAACATGACATGAAAGGAAAAGGAAAATGGTGGAGGGGATGTGGACTTACAGGTACAAAAGTATTTATGGTGATTTTTTTTTTTGTGATGGCAAAGTGTTGGGAACTGAGGGTAGATCCATCAATTAGATAATAGCTAAATAAGTTGTGGTATATGATTGTGATGGAATATTATTGTGTTATAACAAATTATGAGCTGGATGGTTTCAAAAAAACCTGGAGAGACATATATAAACTGATTCAAGGTAAAGTGAACAGAACCAGGAGAACATTGTATTCTGTAGCAGCAATATTGTAAGGATGATTAACTGTGAAAGACTTAGGTACTATAATCAATACAATGATCAAAGACAGTTCCAAAGGACCTATGATGAAAAATGCTATCCACCTCCAGAGAGAGAACTGATGAACTCTTACTGTAGATTAAAGCATATTTTTTCTCTTTCTTCCTCTCTCTCTCTCTCTCTCTCTCTCGGCAATGTGGCTAATATGGAAATATGTTTCACTTGTCTTCAAATGTAAAACTGAAATCATATTGCTTATCTTCTCAGTGGGTTGGGGAGGTATTTGAGGGAAGATAAGAATTTGCAACTCACAATTTTGAAAATTTGTGCTAAAATAAGAATTTTTTTAAAAGGGAAAAATAAATGGGAAATATGGCACTGCACAAACTATTAGACAACTTAGAACTGATAGGTTTAGGGATTGAAACATTAAAGAATATGCATATTTATCAGTACTACTTAGCACAAAAACAGAACATATACTAGAGCACAGATAAATTATATAATCAACATAAAAAAGCAGAAAGACTAAATACATTTATCAAGCACAACACAATAAAACAATAAAATATTAGGCACACAAGTAGAAGACATAGAACCAAATAAAGACTCAACAAGACATTCTGAGCAACTGATGCAATTTTGGGGATGCAATTACAGCAGACCTCAGAGAAAAATTATATCCCTAAGAACATACCTTAATAAAATAGAAAAAAAATAAGTTTCATGCACTCATATATGATTAAAAATTGGAAAACTGACAATTCTAAAATAAAAATGAAAGAAGACCTTAAAAATTAGAGAAATGGATGTTAGAAACTTAAAAAATACTAAATAACTGATAAACAAAATAAAAGCTAATTCTTTTGAAAATGCTAATAAAATTGTTATACTTTTAGCCTATCTGATTAAAAACAGGGAGGAAAATCAATTTAACATAGTAAAAAGGTGAAATTAGAGAAGAAATAAAAAGAATTCTCAGAAACTATATGGCTTCATGCAGAAAACTGAAAATATCAAAAGCAGTAGATTACTTATAAAATATAAAATATGCCAACTAATAGAACATGAAATAGAAATCTTAAAGTAATTCTTTTTCAGAAAAGGAAATTGAACTACCTACGAAGGAACTACCAAAGGAAAAATCTCTTGGTCCCCATGAATTTACAGAATAATTCTATCAGAATTTTAAATAATAATATCTATAGTATTCCAATTATTCTCAAAATTTGAGAAAATATTCTATTGCATTACTTCTACAAGACAAACATAGTCAAAATACCTAAAGCAAAGAGAATTATAAAATAATATAATTAATGAATGTCCATTAAAATTTAGAAAATTAAATCCTAGAAAAAATATTATAGCAACTTATCAAAAGAAAAAGTCATTGACTATGATCAAGTTGTTTTTATATTAGCCATAAAAGATGGTTCAAAATTAGAAAAACATATTAGTGTAATTAATTGTATTAAAAACAAAAAATATCTAAAACTATGTGAATATAGTCAAAGCCTTTTACAAAGTGTAACACAACCTAAAAATCCTATTAAGTCAAAGGCAAAGACATTTTTAACAGGATGAAAGTATCTATCTAAAATCAAAAGCAAGCATCATGCTCAGATTTCCATTTTTTTTTTTAAAGACATATACAGAGAGAAGAAGGGAGAAAGAACTTAGAATTTTTCATTGGGCCCACCCTGAGTTTTTGGAGGATTGGGACTGGGCCAGCAAGGTTCAGACCTAGTCAGGAACTCAAAACAAAACAGCCTCCACTTGAGAGAGTTAAGTGTTTAATGAATAAGCAACTATGTACATATAGAGCCGGAGGCTAACACTTAACAGACAGACCTTCAAAAACAACTTTATTGGAATAAGGTTAAGGGGGATGGGAGGAAAAGAGTAGCAGGAGCACACACCCACTGCATAAAGCTTGTATTCTATACTTAATTTTTATAGAATTTAGAGCTGAAAGGGAACCTAGAGCTTGATTTCTGTTGGGTGTAAAAATACCAATATTTTTAATACTGATCAATAAATTCACTAAGAAAAACTTACCTATAAATTGACATTTTACCAATTCTAATTATGCTTAATAGTAACACTGAGAAAACATTTAAACTAAACTGTAGCAAATTTACCAAGGTGAATTATGAAAGTCAGGTAGATAAATCAAAGAGAAGGGCAAGGAAGATTTAGGGACATTGGAGAGTTGGAGAGACTTAGGGAGTAAAGTTGATCTGAGGCTGGTAAGCATGGTGGTGATTGATGTCTGTCTACTTGGCTTCTGCATATTCCTTCCCACTAGTGACAATTTTCACCAACTAGCCAAAATCAGGGAGCTTAGGTTAAGAGTTATAGCTTTCCAACCATGTTAATTGGCACACCCTATCTCAGCTATAGATAATACCAATTCACTACCACAAAGCAGAAAGACTTCTACCATATAGCTGAATTAAACATTTTATCAGGTTCTGTCAAAATACAATACTGGGAACCAAACACAGATAATGCAACATAATCAGAAGTTAGTTATCAGGCTATTTATAATCAAATAACCAAAAACAGTTAATTATGTGAGGTTCCATGCTAATCATTGAGGATACAAAAGAAGAAAATAATCAAGGACCAGGATGGAAGAAATAAAATTCTCTTAACCAAAATATAAATCACATAAAATGTAGAAATCAAGCTCATAAACTCTTTAGGAGAGCTCCTCTAGCCATCAAAGCCTATTTATACTTATTTTACATGCAATTCTAACAAATGTAGTTATCTGATTTCCAAGTCTACCACAAATTAGATTTGGGGACAGGAACATTGACCACAGAAGAAACAGTTGACTGCAGAGACAAGACAAAAACAAAACAAAACAAACAAACAAAACCCTATTGAAATCACACCCTACACTCCTCAATAGCTTTCCAGGACATCCCTGCATTGTACTCAATTTCAATGGGTTTAGAGTGTTTTAGGTGGGTATTCTCTGTGCAGTGGGGTACATAGTATGCCTTCTCATTCTGTGTGATTCCTGTTCTTCTCTTCTACCTTGATAGGAGCTTTCCCTTACATTTCTTAACTTTGCTTGAGTAGCTGCTTATTGGTTATCTCTATTAATACATGGCTGATTCAAATTCTTTTCTAGTCTTACATCTCTTTGATGATATTTCTATTTTTTTCTGTGCAAAATCTATCATTTGGTAATGTTATAGCTCAACATATGATTCTATTTGTTGAATGACCAGTAATTTTGATCCTTTGGAAACTGGGGTATTTAATGATTCACAGTCAGTTAATATTTCTAGATAATATTTGTGTTAAAAATATGGGTTGTTACAAGGTGCAAGGTTGTTATGATCATTGAAAGCATTGCACCATCTTTCAAATGCCTCTATTTTCATCCTATTAAATTCTGTTCATTTAATTCTTTAATTCATTGTTTAGCTTGAGTGCCATGCATTGGCAGGAATATGTTCATGTAATGACTTGTTTACAATATGACACTAAACGGTTACCTGAAGCAATATTGCATCATCAAAATTTCAATGCAGGGAAAAATCCACAAATTTACAATAAATTATTAAATTTAAGATACATCATTTAAAAAAATGATATTTTTGAAATGATACAAATAAAAAAACATTAAAGGGTTAAAGAAAGTAGATTTTTAGGGGGGCATAGAGTAATTTTTTTTGAAAAGGGGGCAGTAGGCCAAATAAGTTTGGGAATCTCTGCTCTAGACTTTTGTTCTCAGATTCATGACCCTCTATAATCATCTAGTCTCTCTCCTTTCTCTGTATTCTTTATACAATCAAAAGACTTCCATGGTTTCTATTATAGGTTCTGCTCTGTAGTTGCTTTCTGTCACTGCTTTGTAGATTTTACTTACCCTATTGAATTCTCTTTTCCATTATGCCTCACTCTCAGAATGATGTAAACTATTACAGGTGTCAGGTCAAATACTGTCCCATGTTAGGTTCCCTGTCCTCATGCTCGCCCTGCCTCCCACTGATATATACTCTGTCTTCTTGACCTTGTTCCTTGGAAAAGTTCTCCCTGTGTCCATGTTCTCTTACTTCTTCAGTTCATTTCCTCTCCTCTCATGATGAGTAAACTTTTCAGGCACTAAATCTCCTAAGCCTCACGCAGTGTTAGGCCCTCATATCCCTTCACCCATAAGAGCATTTCATTAATGGAACTCCCTCCTATCCCCAGGTTAAAGCCTCATTCCTCCCCTCCCCTTTTCAATCTTTCCCCCCTCTTCCTTGCCCACTCACCCCGTACGCTCTCCGCTTTCTGAGATCACAAGTTATCTTCCCCTAATTGCTAGTTTTTGATTTGACCCTGTCACATCACTTATTTTTCTCTGTTCCCCCGCTCCCCTTTCCCCTCTCACCTCACATACCCTCCCATGTTGTAATGTAGTCCTACAAAAGAAGCATTTATCTGTAGGCTAGACATCACCAAGTTCTGTCCATAATGTTCCCTATCTGTCTCTTCACTATTACCTCTACAAGATTTCTGCCTTCACTCGTGCTTCCTTGTATATTTCTAGAAAGAAGTCTCTTGCTAGTCTTTTTTTGTCATGTTGTTATTGTTGTCTGCATGTATTCACTCTTCTTGCATTTGTGTTGTGTGTAGTGTTTGAGAAGCAAATGATCTCTTCAGTTTTGGTTATCTTTCTAAAAATGTTTCAAATTCTTCTTTTATTATTAAATGTTATTCTTTTGTCCTCTATGGTTAAGCTCAGATTTGTAGGATATGTCACCTTGGACTGCATCTTGGACTCTAATGCTTTTCAAAACACATTATTCCATTCTCTCACTTTTCTAGTGAATGAGAATAGCCCTACATTATTATAATATATTTTCCTTTGTATTTGATGGTTTTTCTCTTTATGGCTTGCAGAACTTGTTTTTGAATTCAATTATTAAATTTGACTATTATATACCTTAGAGTTTGTACCCTTGGGGTTTTTTTTTTTCATGGAGAGGATATGTCCATTGGAATTTCATTTTCTATGTTTAGAAGGTCTGGGAAGCTCTCCTATTATTTCTTTCATTATGGTGTTCAGGTTTTTTTTTTTCCTTCCCCTGTTGTGATCTTCTGGGAGACCTATGATCCTTAGTTTATTGTTATACATCCTATCTTTTGCTTGCATGGGGAATATATTTTATTTTAATGTTTTTTTTTTTTTGCTTCTCTTAGTTTGTCCTTCACTTCTTTGTATTTGCATCTCCAGTTTATTGTTCTCTCTTTTATTCCTTTGGTGAGACTAAAAATTGAGGATTCAAGTTTTTCTATCCTGCTCATTATTTTTGCTGTGCAGAACATACATTCAGCTTTCATAATTTTCCTTTCTCTTTTAAACCACTTAAGGAACATTGTGTTGTGGTTCCATATTGCCCTCAAATTCCACAGGATCCTTTGTCTCCTCAAGTATTGGAATATTTTTATTCATTTTGCAGTATACTAGGTTAGGAGGCCACATTTCCTTCTGTTGCTGTTTTTCCATCTTATTTGTCTGTTTGTATTCAAGGTCTTTATATTTCTTCTTCCCAAAATTTTTTTGTACTTTTAGTTTTCCCTCCCCTATCCTTATTTTCCTTATCATTCACTTCCTGACTCCCTCCCCTCTGATTGTAGTTTTCTTAGAGGCTGGATCTCAAAGTGTCTCAACTTCCTACCATACTGGGAAATTCAAATTTCAACAGCCTAGGACTCTGCTCCAGCTGAATTTTGTGTGGTCAGAAATGGTCCCAGCAGGACACTGTGCTTTTTCTTTCAGGCTTGGTGGAGTGCTGCGCAGCTCCCCACACTCAGGGTGTCCTTTCCTGGAGACCTTTCTCACTCTGTTTGTTCCTTTGTTCTCTGGCCCAGAATTGGTAGTTCAGAGTTTGTTTTACCTGGCATCAGCAGTTCAGAGCTTTGCAGCACTAGTGCTTCTAGGTTATAGTCTCTAGTAGGGGGATTACTCCTGAAGGGATATAGCCAAGCTGTCTGTTGAGGTCTGAACATACTTAATCCTGTAGCCAGGATATCTATGGCACTGGAAAGAGGGAGGGGAGAACAAAGTGCACGGGTGAGTTTGAGGAAAGCCTGTGTTGTGTCCTTGGGTTTGTTGGTATAGCTTAAGTGCTAATCATGTTGGAGTTGGGGAAAGGTGCTGAGTGAAGTCAGGGTGTCCTAGACAAAAGCAGCTGAAGTCACTTTATCTTTGGTGCTTAATTTCTGTTTTAGAGAGGTTTGAGAGGTCATAAGGATCAGAGAAAATGTTTAATCCCTCATCCTGTTACTCACGTGACCCAGAAGTCACATCAATTGATTTTAACTGAACTTTTTTAATTTTTAAAAATACTTTTCTTTTAAATTAACTGCTTTGACAGCAATGTTAAAATACAAAAATATTTTTAAAAGAAATATATCTGACAATACATAATTAAAAAATTAGAATAATCTTGCCCTCTGACTCATTATTTCCATTATTCCATATACCCAGAAAGTTTTCAGGGAGGATAAAAAAAGCGCTAAAATAGTCAAAGGTTTTTGTAGCAGAATTATTTGTTATTGCAAAGAATCAGAAGCAATCTTACTATCTGACATTTGGGAAATGGCTAAATAAGTTGTGGTACATCAGAGTAATGGAATTAATGGAATATACTATAATGCAATTAAGTTAGGAAAGTATGAAGAATATAAAATATATGGAAAAGCTTTAATGAAATGACTCTAAGAAAAAAAAGTGGAGTGGGAAACAGCAATGGAGTATAGACTAAGTATGACCATGTAAAAGACAAAATGATGGGGAATGAAAAAAGAAATCTGATGGAGACTCAGAAGGAAATGGAAAAGTTTTTATTGACATTTTCTATTTAGAAATTAGACTATTGAAATGAAAACAGTGGCAATGGAAGTTTGATTTCTTGATTTGATGTTTAATATTTAGTTTATAATAAATCATTTTAAAGAGCATCTGAAGGACCTGTGCCATTTGGATTCTTCCCTAACTTCTCCGCAATAGTGGGTAACACTTTAAACCCTTTGGGCCTCAGTTTCCTCAGTTATAAAACAAAATGGTTAGACTAATATGAGGCAACATTTTAATTCCATATTTCTCTGCCAGCATGAGCCCCATTGGTCTTAAAATGAATGAGATGATATTGCTACACCATGACTTTTATACATTAATGCATTAATTGTCTCTTTGATGAAGATTTTCTCTGAAATGAGGAAGAACATACCATATCCATGAGATCACACACTATCCATGGCCACTTATTTTGTGTGACTTTTGACCATGGTCTTTTATAAATTCACCATAGGAGGTCCACCCAACTTGTCAGGGGCCTGTATAATATATAGGTTTCTTTTATATTATTGATGTTGTGTGGTAATATTGTACATCAACAGGGAATGGGTACCAACCACTAATGAGTTCTCCCACTCATTATGTGACCAGTCCATCTTTTCTTTTCCTGATTATGCATTTACCTGATTATATCATTTATATTTCTTCTCCTGCATAATCCCATATTTATAATGTATTGCACCCTACTCATGCACAATAGACACATTTTTGTTACTTTTTGAATGACTTTAACTTTAATTATTCAGATATTGTAGTCTTTTGAGACTCATAGCCATACTGAAGAAAAGTGGGATTAAAAATATGGGTCTTTGTTTTAGGGAGATACTTGTTGCTACTAAAAGAATGACACTTCTTAAAGGCAATATAACCCCCACTTCTTTTCCTGTGTAATTCTAGGCTCAGGTCACTATTCATATGCGGTGCTATACAAATATATTGATAGAAGAGCTTTTTAGATTGTTGATTCACTCGCATAAAACTGCCATTCTTCATCCACTTGTTTCTTCCTGTATAGATGGTTTAAACTCTTAAGAAAGCATGACTTTTATCTGCAATGTTTCAGTGGTTGATGAAATGATGAAATCAGTGAAAGGTTATCTACAAATAGGACTTCTAGAGGATTCCATAACTGTTAGGCAATCTCTATTTAACTTGGACTCTGCAGTGATTTTCCTTTATGCTAGTAGCAAATACTTTTTGGGAGCAGTATTCTCTCTACCTCTTAGTTAATTATGAAGATGTGGTATACTGTAGAATATCACTACTGTATTCTCCTTAAAATAATGAAAAAAAGTATAAAAATTCAGCTTTTCAAATATCAAATTTGCTTCAATAATAGACTATAGGAACTTTACTGAAACAACAAGTTCAATTCTATCCTTTTATTTACTTCCCTTTTAAAAAAAAGAATTTAAATACATGTTGTATTGATACTTTATTTTCTTTAAAAAAAGTTTTTATTAATAAGTTTTGTTTTTACATCACAAACATTGACAGAATATTCCCATTTCATGAGTAGTCTCTTATAACAAAACAAAATAGATAAGTAAAACCAATAACATAGTGACTTCATCTGAGAGTGCATATGACATTTTACACATGTATCACTCCCTTTACTTCTCTATTAAAAAAAACCAACACAAATCTATTTTTTCTTCCTTCCAATTGCCATACCACTTAAAAAAGAGAAAAAAATTCTTATAACATATATGCATAATCAAGCAAAACTAATTCACTCAACAACATCTGTTAACAAAATTATATCTCATTCTGCACCCTAAATCCATCAACTCTCTGTAATGGAGGGAATGTTTCATCATTAGTCCTCCAAAACCCTGAATGGTCATTGTACAGATCATAGTTCTTGTTTCTACAGTAGTGCTGTTATTGTATAAAATATTCTCCTGGTTCTACTCATTTCATTTTTCATTAGCTTATAAAAGTCCTCAAAAATAAATACTTTTGAATCTTTCCATGACTTTTTGAAGTCATCTGTTTCCTTATTTCTTACAACACAATGGTATTCTATCACATTCATATACCACAACTTATATTCTTCAATTGATAGGCATCCATATAATGTCTAGAGTTTTTTTTTTCCACTACAAAAAGAGTTGTATAAACATTTTTGTACATAAGGGACTTTTTCTCTTTCTTTGATCCCCTTTGGGTATTGGCCTAGTAGTGGTATATCTAGGTCACAGGGCATGTTCTGTTTATGAATGTTTTGTGTATACTTCTAAACTGTTTTCCAGAATGATTGTACTTGTTTACAGGACCACTAACTGGGCATCAGTTTTCTGTTTTCCCAAGGACCTCCAACATTTATCATTTTTGTTTTTTGTCATCTTTCCCACTCTGATGGGGGTGAGATAAAAATCTCAAAATTGCATTAATTCACATTTTTCTAATTTACAGTGATTTGGAACATTTTTTTTCATATGGCTATAGATATTCTAGGTTCCTTCCCTTGAGAACTGATACCTTAAAAAAAAATTGCTGTCACTGTCCAATAAATCCTTCCTGATTTCCCTATAGAATCCTCCCTTGCAATAAAGTATAGCTAGCAAAAAACAACATATTGGCCATATCTGAAAATGCATACCTCTCATTCTTCACCTATAGACTACCAACTATGTGCTAAGACTATATAGTAACACTTTATTATATTGATCAGAGTTCAAATACGTTTCAGTGTTGATTTCCTTAATATTATTATGGTCATTGTGCAAATTATTCTGGTTTGATTTTTTTTTCTTTTTGCAGAGTTTTATAAAAATCTTGCCAAGTTCCTCTGAATTCCTCATTTTCATCATTAAATATGGCATAATAAAATTCCATTAAATTTATGTACCATAATTTGTTTAGTTAATATACTAAACTTAGCTAAGAAATGTCCCTGTTCTTATGAAGCATATCATCTAGAAAAGGGATATATGACACAAATAATTTAATATACAATGCTACATGATAAAAGTAGAAGAATCTCCGCTGAAATTCTCTGATCTTGCAGTAGGGGGTGGAGGTAACTCTGACTTCTCAAAAGACATGCCAGCAAAAGTTAAGCTTTAGGAAGTCATGACAAACTGAAAAGGTTTTAAGGTTAGACCTATCACCTCCAAAACTGTTTCCATTGTCTGAAGGCCAGTCCAGTGATCATCTTTTATTTTTCTTTTGCCACAGCAATATATAAAAATCATCTATAAGAGCTAGATGGACTGCAATCTGCATTAGTAGTAGGAGAACTGATACCAATGAAACTGGGGATCCTTGAAGTACTGAATTTGTAAAAAGTGCCTAAGTAACACACAAAGTGCTTTTTGAGATCCAAGTAGGGAAAGGTCATCAGCAGGCATGCATATCACAGATTTTATATAAAAGGGTAAAATTTGTGTAACATCATTGGTTCTACTCTCTCAGGGCCAAACTTGTTACAGCTCCTCCTCTTTCTCCTCTTGCAGGGTACTAAAGTACCTTGAAAGGGCTGGGGTTGTTTCTCTTCCATCAGCTTGAGTCTCCAATGACCCTATTCCCTCTATTTTTAGGGGTTCAATGACTAGCATCCTAGTTACATCTAGCCATTTAATATAAAATTAGCTTTTACAAATGAACATTTATAGGTAGAGCAAGGGCATACCAACATTTCCCCCAACAGCTTCAGTGTATCACCCCTTCCCTATCTATTTGCCACCTCAGTTGGGACAGGGTTATTATTCAGCTAACAACTTAGCTCAGTTCTTACATACCTTTGATCCCATCGAATTAATCTTCCAGCTTCTGCTGGTCTAGAGCCTCAGGTTTCATGATCCTCATCACTAGCTTGCAGGGCTTTCTGTAACACCTGACCTGAATTGCTGAACTTCCAGATCCCAATGGTTCCCAGGTAAGAGTGGAGATGTCAGACCCTGTACCTAGACAGAAAAATAATGAAAGAAAATGTCAAAGATACAGGCCCATTCCTTTGGGGCCACATAGCCTGGGGAGGGGGAGAGATGAAAGAGGCATTGAGGCTACCTCTTTTACCGCATAACTTCACCAGCTTAGTTGAAAGAATTACCTTGCTCCTGCAGGCACGAATGCTGCATTAGTTCCCACTGGTGATGTCATTTTGAAGACGCTGACAGTTTTAGCTACATAGCCAATGGAAAAATATCCTTCTCCCAACCATGTAATAGATCACTGTAGAATGTCCATGCACATTCTAGTCCTGACTAGATTCTAGCAGAGGCAGCTTCTAGCATCTCCATGTCATCTCAGGTGATCTAGAACTATATCAGACCCCTATTATATTTGAATCATATTTAAAGGATTAGGGGCAATTAAAAATTGGATGGATGGTGAAGGAAGCAACTAAATAAGGTCATTTCAGGCATAAAAACCAAAATGAATAAAAGTATGGGAAAGTGTAGAGTGTGTATGAGAGAAAGCAAATATTCTAGTTTGGATGGAGATAGAGACTATGAAGGGGACTAGAATGAAATATGACAGGAAAGGTATGGTAACGCCAAATTACAAAGGGCCTTTAATTCCAGAAAGAAAAGCTTAACCTTTATATGGGAATTACTAAGGAATCGATAGATTTTGAGTTGAAAAGTGACATAGCCAGATCTCTACAGAAAGCAGATTAATCTTACAATAATTTTAAGGATAGATTGGAAAGAGCAGAGAGTGGGGGAAGGTGGGAAAACTTGTAAGGAGGCTGGCTATTATTACAATGCAGGCAGGTAATTTAACTCAATTCAAGTGAATAAACATTTATTTAGGAATGATCATTTACAGCGCTGGGTACTGGCAATACAAAGACACAAAGATTCCCAGTCCTCAAGGAGATGGCATCCTACTGTAGAGAAACCATAGGTACACAGATGACCACAGTACAAGAGAATCTGAGGGAAGAAAAAGCCTTAATGACCAGGAGATATATTACCATGTAGGAGCTTGCACATTAGCTGACCGTTGAATGAAGCAGTAGATTCCAAGACAGATTTATGCCATGGGGGCTAGATTTACAAAGACATGCAGGTGGGAGATGGCATGTATATCAAATTTGGGAAATAGCAGACCATTTTTTCTAGAATATTAACTACATGAAGATGCAAAATATAAAGATCTAGGAAGTCAGGTAGAAGCCAAATTGAGGGGTTGATTAAGTTTATATTTTGTCTCATAGGCAATAGGGAACAACTGAAGATTTTTCAGTGGGGAATAAGATGGTTGGACTTTAATAGATCTGTGGAAGGACTTCAAAAGGGGTATCCTTTGACAGGGAAACTGAATAGAAGACCACTGAAATGGGCCAGGAGAGAGATAATGAGAACCTGAAATAAGATGGTGAATATGTGAGTGGAGAAAAGGTGTTAGGTTCAAAAGGTATTGCAGTGGTAGGATTAATAAGACATGACAGCTGCTGAACTATGGGGATGGTGAGGGAGAGAAAAGAGTCAAAGATCATTGTGAGGTTGAGAATCTAAGTGACTGTAAAGATTGAGACCTTATCAATACAAATGGGGAAAATTGGGGATTTGGGACCATATATAATTATTTTTTGTGGCCATGTTGAGTTTGAGATGCCCAAAATACATACAGGTAGCTGTGTCCAACAGGGAGTTATATATGCAGGATTGGAGTCTAAGAGAGAGATTAGGGTTTGCTATTTAGGAACCATCTGCCTAGAGATAAAGATTGAACCTATGGGGTCCTTATGGATGATTAGAGAAATATAGAGAGGAGGAGACCCAGGATGCAACTTTGAGGGATGCCCATAATTATTGGAAAGGAGATGGATGATGATGCAACAAAGGAAATTGAGAAGGTAGTGTGAAATGAATTGCAATGAAAATATTGGTGGATTCGGAAACAGAGGATCAAGGTATAAATCCCAGCCCTGCCACTAATAATCTATGTGACCTTGGGCAAGTCCACTAAATCTTTCTTTGCCTCAGAGTTCTCATCTGTAAAACAAAAGGGTTGTACTAGATATCCTTTGAGGTCACCTTCAGCTCTCAATGATTCTAAAGAATTACTAGGCAAGTAGAATTAGAACCAAGGCAACACAATGGGTGACCAACCATAATAAAAGCCACAAGAAGATTAAGTAAAATGAGGAGGGAGAAAAGACCATCAGATTTAGCAGTTAAGAGATTGTTGGTAGCCTTGGAATTAGCAGTT
Source organism: Vombatus ursinus (assembly GCF_900497805.2). Classification (NCBI taxonomy): domain Eukaryota; kingdom Metazoa; phylum Chordata; class Mammalia; order Diprotodontia; family Vombatidae; genus Vombatus; species Vombatus ursinus. Next base: position 34,511,883 of record NW_020954608.1, on the reverse strand, counting down.
TCAGAAACCTTGGAATTAGTGGTGGGTTCAGGAACTAGATTTCACAGAATAGAGAAATAAGTGGAAGGTGCTGAAATGAAGGCAGTGAATGTTTATGGTTCCATCTGGGTATTTGGCTGTTAAGTTGAAAACAGATACAGTATGATATCTTAAGAAGATTTTAGTGTCAGATGAAAGTTTTTAGAAGATATTTATAGGCAGCTGGGAAGAAGACAGAAAATTAGGGAGGAAATGGTTGAAAGTAGTTAGACTTTAAAGGAGACAGAAGAGAATGAGATCAAGGGCATAAGTAGAGGTATTGATCCTTGGTAAAAAGTCTCATCTTTTTGACAAGAATAGAACAATGATGTAGACTTCTGGTGCCAAAATGGCAGAGTGAGGAAGGAACCCTTTGACAACCTCCCAAATTCCCCTCTAAACAACTAGAAAATAACCTCAGAATTGGTCTAGGAGTAAGGAAACAGCTTACCAGCATGGCAGGACAGGTCTCTCTCAGGGGGGTGGGAGGGGATAGAGGTCCAAGAACAACAGCAGCAACCAGCCTCACAGAAGAGGGGCCTACAGCAAAATCTCCAAACCCGGGGCAATTCACCGGTGAGGCCCCATCCTTCTGCAAACCAGCAGCCCCTTAGGCAAATGAGCAGTCTGTGCTGGCCAAAAGTCCTGACCTCAGCCACCCCACCCCCAGCACAAGCCACCAGCTTAGGCCTTAATCTCTTTGCTAGCCAGTAATGAAGCCCAACCCTGGGACTGGCCAGCAGTGAGACCCTGCCCCTGGGCCCTACCAGCAGAGAGGCCCTGTTTCCATAACAACCCAGCAGCAGGGCCCCACCCTGAGGCAGATCAGCAACAAGATCCCTCCCCCAGAGCCAGCCACCAGAAAGATTATTACTGTAGCAACTCAGCTGCAAGGCCCCACCCATGGAGCAAGCCAGAAGCTAAAGCCCACACCCAGAGGAAGCCAACAAGGATGCCTCACATCTCAGTGTGAGCCAGAAGGGAAGCCTATCCTCCAGAGAAAGCAAGTAGCTAAGCCCTGAAGCGCAGTGAAAGACAGTAGTAGGACCCAGAACCCCAGCACAAAAAGGTGGGACAATGCAGGACCAGAGCCAAACTTGCACATAAAAACAAGTTACAAAAAAGGCAGAAAAAATGAGGAAAAGAAAAAAAAAGAGCTTGACTATAGAAAGTTACTATGGTGATAGGGAGAACCAAGGCATAAACTTAGAAGAAGACAATAGTGTCAAAATGGTTACATGTGAAGCCTCAAAAAAATGTAATTTGGTCTCAGGTCCAAAAAGAATTCCAGAAGAACTTATTTAAAAAAGCAAATTAGAGAAGTAGAAGAAAAATTGGGAAAATAAATGAGAATAATGCAAGAGAATCATGCAAAAAGTGTTAGCATGGGAAAAGAAATGCAAAAATTTATTCCTAAAAATAGAATTGGTTAAATGGAAAAGGAAGTACAAAAGCTCACTGAAGAAATAATTCCTTCAAAATTAGAATTGAGCAACTAGAAACCAATGACTCTACAAGACATCAGGATACAATAAAATAAAATTTAAAAGTTAAAAAAAGAAGAAAATGTGAAATTTCTCATTGGAAAAAAAACTGACCTAGAAAATAGATCCATAAAAGATAATATAAGAATTATTAGACTCCCTGAAAGCCATGATTAAAAAAAAAACCTGGACAACATCTTTCAAGAGCTTGTCAAAGAAAACTGCTCTGATATATTAGAACCAGAAGGCAAAATAGAAATTGAAAGATTCCACTGATCACCACCTAAAAGAGATCCTAAAATGACAACTCCTAGGAACATCATAACCAAATTCCAGAGCTCATAGATCAAGGAGAAAGTATTTTAAGTAGCCAAAAAGAAACAGTTCAAATATTGTGGCACCATAGTCAGGATTACACAAGATTTGTCAGCTTCCACATTAAACAACCAGAGGACTTGGAATATCATATGCCAGAAAGCAAAGAAGTTAAGATTACAACTAATAATCACCTATCCAGCAAAATTGAATATAATCTTTATGGGAAAAATGAACATTTAACAAAACAGAGGACTTTCAAGTATTTTTAATTAAAAGACAAGAACTGAATAATAATAATAATAAAAAATGACCTCCCACTATGAGACTCAAGGGAAACACAAAAAGGTAAAAAAAAAAGAAACAAGAAAGAGAAAACATAAGAAATTCAATAAGGTTAATCTGTTTATATTTCTATATGGCAAAATAATAGTTGTAACTCTTAACAACTTTATTACTATAAGAGCAAGTAGAAGGAGTATTTGTAGACAGAGGTTGTTGATATAAGGTGATTTTGATAGGATGACACCCATAAAAACAAAATAAAGAGGTTAGAAAGAAAATTTCATTGAAAGAAGGAAGGAGGAGATTGAATGGGGGTGAAATTATCCCTCATAAAAGTGGCATGAAAGAGCTATTATAATGGAGGGGAAGATAGAGTGGAAGGGTGGTGGCAGGCAAAGCATAAACCTTACTCTCATCAAAATTGGCTCAAAGAGGGAGTAATATACACACTCAGTTGGATATTGAAATCTATCTTACCCTATAAGTAAGTAAAAAGGAATGTAAATAATAGAAGGGGAAGAGGGGACTGATAAAAGGGAGAGTGTATTGTGGTAGGTGGTGATCAGAAGTAAAACACTTGTGAGGAGGGAAAAGATGTAGTGTAAGAGAGAGGGAAATAAACAAATGAAAAATAGCATAGAGGGAAATACACAGTTGTTTATCATAACTATAGATGGGAATGGGATGAACTCACACATAAAACAGAAGTGGATAGCAGAATGGATTAAAAACCAGAATCCTACAATATGTTGTTTACAAGAAATGCATTTCAAGCAGAGAGATACACAAAGGGTAAAGGTAAGAGTCTGGAGCAGAATCTCTTATGCTTCAGTTGAAGCAAATAAAGCTGGGGTAGCAATCATGATCTCAAACAAAGCAAAAGCAAAAATAGATCTAATTAAAAGAGATAAAGAAGGAAACTATATCTTGCTGAAAGGTACCATAGACAATGAAGTCATATCAATACTGGACATATATGCCTCAAATGATATAGCATCTAAATTATTGAAGGAGAAGTTGAATGAGTTAGAGGAAATAGATAATAAAACTATACTCGTGGGGGACCTCAATTTTCCCCTCTCAGAAATAGATAAATCTAAACACATAGTAAAAAAGAAAGAAGCTAAGGAGTTGAATAAAATTCTGGAAAGTTAGATATGATGGACCTCTGGAGAAAATTGAATGGGAATAAAAAGGAATATACCTTTTTCTCTGCAGTACATGGCACCTTCACAAAAATTGACCATGTATTAGGACACAAAAACCTCACGACCAAATGCAGAAAAGCAGAAATAGTAAATATCCTTTTCAGATCATGATGCAATTACATTTAATAATGGACAATGTTAAGAGAGATTGGAAATTAATTGAAAATTAAATAATCTAATTCTAAAAAAAAACAAGTGGGCCAAAGAGCAAATCATAGAAACAATCCATAATTTCATCAAAGAAAATGATGAAGTAACATACCAAAATTTATGGGATTCAGCCAAAGCAGTACTTAGGGGAAGATTTATATCTCTAGTTACTTACATCAATAAAATAGAAGAAAAGCAGATTGATGACTTATGCATGTAACTAAAAAAAACAAAACAAAACTAGAAAAAGAACAAATTAAAAATCCCCAATTAAACACCAAATTAGAAATCCTGAAAATCAAAGGAGAGATTAATAAAACTGAAAGTAAAACCATTGAACTAATAAAACCAGAAATTGGTATTATGGAAAAAAGACAACAAAATAGATAAATGATTGGTTAATTTGATTTAAAAAAGGAAAGAAGAAAACCAAATTACTAGTATCAAAAATTAAAGGGGTGAATTCACCACCAATGAAGAGGAAATTAAGACAATTGTTAGGATCTATTTTGCCCAATTACTTGTCAATAAATTTGACAATCTAAACGAAATGGATGAATGTCTACAAAAAATATTAATTACTCAGACTAACAGAAAGAAAAATAAAACACTTAAATAACCCAGTCTTAGAAAAAGAAATTGAACAAGCCATCAATGGAATTAGTAAGAAAAAAATTCCCAAGACCAGGTGGATTCACAAGTGAATTCTATCAAACATTTAAAGAATGATTAATCCCAGTACTATTTGGAAAACTATTTTGAAAAATAAACAAAGAAGGAGTCCTACCAAATTCCTTTTACAACACAAATACCATGCTGATGCCCAAATCAGGAAGAGTCAAAACAGAGAAAGAAAATTATAGGCCAATTTCCTTAATGAATATTGATGCAAAAATTTTTAATACAGTACTAGCAAAGAGATTAGAGCACTATATCACAAGGATTATGCACTATGACAAGTGGGATTCATACCAGGAATGCCAGGCTGGTTCAATGTTAGGACAACTATAAACATAACTGACCATATCAATAACAAAACCAATAAAAATCATGTGATTATCTCAATAGATGCAAAAAAAGTCTATATTTTGACAAAATATAGCACTCATTCCTATCAAAAGTGCTAAAGGACATAGGAATAAAAGGAACTTACCTTAAAATGATAAGTAGCATCCATCTAAAAGCTTCAGCAAGCATGATCTATAATGGGAATAAGCTAGAAGCTTTCTCAATAAGATCATGGGTAAAACAAGGATGCCTATTATCACCACAATTATTCAATATTGTGATAGAAATGTTGGCTTTAGAAATAAGAGAAGAAAAAGAAATTGAAGGAATTTGAATAGGCAATGAAGAAACAAAACTATCACTCTTTGCAGAAGATATGATGGTATGCTTAGAGAAACAACTAAAAAACTACTTGAAATAATTAAAAAAATTTATCAAAGTTGCAGCATATAAAATAAACCTACATAGATCATCAGCATTTCTATATATTATGAACAAAGTCTAACAGCAAGAGATAAAAAGAGAAATTCCATTTAAAATAACTATGCAATATAAAATACTTGGAAGTCAACCTGCCTAAACAAACCCAGAAACTATATGAACAGAACTACAAAACACTTTTCACAAAAAGTCAGATCTAAATGATTAGAAAAACATTAATTGTTCATGGGTAGGCTGAGCCAATATAAAAAAAAATGACAATTCTACCTAAATTTATTTGCTTATTAAGTGCCATAACAATCAAACTATCAAAAAATTGCTTCATAGAGCTAGAAGAAATAATAAAAACATTCATCTGGAAGAACAAAAGCTCAAGGATATCAAGGGAATCATTGAACAATATTATGAAAAAAAGTGGTCTAGCCATACCAGATTTCAAACTGCATTATAATGCTGTAATTATCAAAACAATTTGGTACTGGCTAAGAAATAGAGTGATGGATCAGTGGAATAGAATAGGTATCAATTACATTACAGTCAATGACCATAGTAATCTAGTATATGATAAACCCAAAGATCTAAGCCTTTGGAACAAGAACTCCTTTTTTGACAAAAACTGCTGGGAGAACTGGAAAACAGTATGGCAGAAACTAGGCATAGACCAACATCTCACATTGTGTGCCAAGATAAGGTCAAAATTGGTATGTGATTTGCACATAAAGGATGATACCATAAGCAAATTAAAAGAGCATGGAATAATTTATCTGTCAGATTTATGGATAAGGGAAGAATATAGGAACAGAAAAGATATAGAGAGCATTACAAAATGTAAAGTAGATATTTTGGATTATATAAAATTAAAAAGTTTTTGCACAAACAAAACCAATGAAACTGAAATTATGAGGAAAGCAGAAAACTGGGGACAACATTTTTTACCACAAGTATCTCTAATAAAGGCCTCATTTCTCAAATAGATAGAGGACTGAGTTAAATTTATAAAAATACAAGTTATTCCCCAATTGATAAATGGTCAAAGGATATAAACAGGCAGTTTTCAGACAAAGAAATCAAAGCTATCTATAGTCATATAAAAAAATACTTTAAATCACTATTGATCAGAGTAATGCAAATTAAAACAACTCTGAGGTACCACCTCACACCTATCAAAGTGATTAATATGACAAAAAAAAGGAAAATATTAGATGTTGGAAGGGATGTGAGAAAACTGGGACACTAATGCAAAGTTTGTCGGTGTAGTTGTGTACTAGTCCAACCATTGTGGAGAGCAATTTGAAACTATGCCCAAAAGACTATGAAATTGTGTATACCTTTTGATCCAGCAATACCACTATCCCAAAGACATCTAGAAAAAAAAAAAAAACAAGGGGAAGGACCTACTTGTACAAAAATATTTATAGCAGCTCTTTTTGTGGTAGCTAAGAGTTGGAAAACAAAGGGATGCCCATCAATTGGGGAATGGCTAAACAAGCTGTGGTATATGATTATAATGGAATATTCTTGTGCTATAAGAAATGACAAGCCAGATGATTTCAGAAAAAGCCTAGGCACACTTATATGAACTGATGCATACTGAAATTAACAGAACCAGGAGAACATTGTAAACAGTAACAGCATTATTGTTCAATGAATTGTGAATGACAGCTATTCTCAGCAATACAATGATCCAAGACAATCCTAAAGGCCTAATGATGAAGCATAATATCTGCCTCGAGAGAAAGAACTGATATTGATTGAATATAGACTGAAGAATGCTATTTAACTTTCTTTAATTTTTTCTTTTATTTTAGTCTTCTTATACAAAATGACTAATATGGAAATGTTTTATATAATTACACATGTATAACCAATATCTGATTGCTTGCCATCTTAGGGAGAGGGGAACGGAGAGAAGGATGAAGGGAGGGATACAATCTGGAACTTAAAATTTTAAATAAAAATGTTTTAAAAATTGGAAAACAAAAAAAAAAAGGAAACTCTACATGCAAATTGTCATATATTTGCCCGTTGATCTCTAGTCCCTTGCAGAATTCCTGGCACATAGAGGGCTCTTAATAAATGTTTGTTGTTTGATTGATGATATTAAAAGATTGTGAGATATTGAATTGGGAAAGAGAGAGAGATCAGAACAAATGGTCTCTATTTTCTCAGGGTTGGGGTTTGGGAAGGTGTAATTGCAAACATGGAGAGAAGTGATTCAGTGTTAGAAGGTGGTCAATAGTTAGTCTGGTCAATCATAGGATCAAAAGAAGAAGATGAGATCAGCTAATAGGCTTAGAGCAAGGATGAATGAAGGGATTTAGAGTTATGATGATGACACAGAATAGGTTAAGAGCAGTGAGACTGAGGGAGATAGCAAGACAAGAGAATGTGACTAGAGAAAGGAATTCAAGAATTTTGGATCATGGGAAAAGAATAGTGATGAGTGATGACCATCAAGAATGTGTCCAACCCCTATGGTGTCTGATATCATGTGAATATTTAGGTCACAATAGTTGGGTAGGTTGATGAACTGAAAGGGCAGAGTGTTCAGGGAAATATTGCCATGAGTATTAAAACTGGGATTACCATGGGGAGATTAAGGTAGGTAGGAGGGAGAATGAAGTGGAGGTTGAAAGATGACTGAAATAAAAACCAGACAATAGAGACAGATGAATGAATGTGAAAAAAGGATAGGTTGTGAGTGATGGTAGTAAGGGATGGGTCTGCAAGTGGCCATGAAAGGCATGAAGTATGTCTGTGCTTCCTTCCAGACCAGAATATCTGGAGGGAGAGAAGAAATCACTTAATAGTGTAGAGTGTGGCAAGGGAAATGGTATCTTCTGGAGAGAGTGTTTCTGTTAACCAAAGAGGATGGAAAGAATGAAGATGTGCAGGTTGAAAAAGGAGTTCATTTAAAAATATAGAGTTAGAGCTCTAGAGTGTATAATGTAATTGCAGGGTGGAGAAGACTATGAAATGTGATGTGGGTAGAGCTGAGATGGATGAGGAAGAAGTGGTGGGGAGAGGTAGGAGTGGAAAAGGATTTTTGCCTCAGTCTGCCTCTACTTTGAATCACAGAGAGATAGAATGAGATACTTTTTTTTTTTTTTTCTCCAAGTGCTTTGCTAACACATAGGTAAACTCTAGCTACAGTATTCCCCTGGTCTACCAGCTTAGCAATCCTGCCAAAACATAATGTGCTACACAAGAAAATCCCACAATAGAGAGTAACACTAAGTATATTAAATAACTCTTGGATTATCTACTGTTTTGGTGTTACATACGTCCCTGGTGGGTACAGATAACCAAAAGCTGACTCTAAAAGTGAATATATTGTGCTGACTGATGGGGAGATCTGTCAATATCTCTGTATTTGGATGAGCACAGGGGAAATACAAAAGCATCCTTGGTTTCACTGGTTACTTTCTCCTGAGAAAATATCAGAAGAACTGAATAGAAAATCAACTTGGTATTGAAAAAGACCAGTGAATAAGAAGGCATCTGTGTTATGTCATCCTTTTAGACTCCTTTGCCACTGGCAAGATCTAATAATTTCTTTGACCATTGATGGGAAAATGTTGGCATTTTCTAAGCTTCTTGGAATTGCTGGATCCCTCAAAATGGATTGGGGAGCAGATGCCCTCTATTTCCCCAATGGTTCCAGCTTCATTAAACTGGCACTGGGATTCTGAGTATCAGACTTGCCTGAACGAAGGTACCTGCTTCAGAGAGGCAATCTTTCCACAGTCTATTTTTTAACCTAACAGACACTTACCTGAGTGCTCCATGATTCACTGTGGCTGTTTACTATGTCGGACAGTAACAAGCAAACAAAGAAGAGCACGTGCATTTAGGAAATATGTCCTAAAATCCCAATTTAGCTATGATTTTGCAAGGCACTTTTGCTAATCTTATCATTGTTTAGGAAAACTTTAGGAAGACTGCATTAGCATTTTTGTTGAATTGTTTGTTTTTCATACAAGAAACTATATCGTCCCTCTCTGGTATGTCCTGAGAACAAATTACTCTAAAATGGATAGGAGAATGTGGGAGATTGCTTATCTTGCTATATTTAATAGAATAATACAAAGCTGTAAGCTTTGACTACTTAATAAGGAAAAGATCTCCTGCCATCATGTGGAATGTTGGAGTATCTTCTCTTGCTTGATATTTTTGTCTATTTGGTGGCAATAAAGCTGCATTTTCTCACAGAGAATTGATTGTTATTATGATTTAAAGTAGAAAAAAATGTCACAGGAGGAAATCAAATGAAAGGAATTTCCAGAGAACTAAACTCTGCTAAGTTTGATTCTAGCTTTATTTTTTAATCAGGTGGCAAGAATAAAAAAATCCCTTTGGCATAGAAAATCACATTAATTGTGATGGAAATGATCTTTTTATTGTCAGTTATTCTTCCAACAGATGATAATATCCTTCAGTATATTTATTGATATTTCCTTTTTTATTTTTATGACTCATTGCTTTTTTTCCTTTTGGATTTTTTAGTCCACAAAGCATCTCACTAACAGTCACCCTTACTGGTTCTTTTCATTTCTCTTCACAATTTCTCATTGCAGTGTAGTCCTCAGTTCTGATTTCTCAATTTCCTGGTCCAAGTTTCTTTGTTTTATCTCATCTTTCAGTGACTTTCGGTGGTGACCCACTTGTCTCTAAGTGAAGGTAGGAGATTAGCTGGTATGAAAAGACCTAACTGAAGATAAAAATGAAAATACTTGATTTTTCTAGTCACATAGAGACATGTTTTTCAAAGCATATGTATGTGTATCCCAGCTGTCATTCAGACTTAATTCATATGCTAGAAGGAACTTTACCCAGATGCCACATATTTCCTGTTGAAGTGATTCATCATATTTCACAAGAAATAAGATCACTCCTCATGTGAGAAGAGAAGTGGGAGAAGTGCAATAGGGAAAGGGAAGATATTAAATTAAGAGGAGGATGGTGCCAAACAATCCCTTATTAAAAAAAAAATCTGACATCAGCAAATAGGAAGGGCACATTGTTAAAGATTGGTGCTGACTTTTCAAACATCATCTCAAATGAAGTTTTCATTTTTCCATAGAGGAATGTACCCAGAGGTGGTAGGACTAACATGACAGATGTAATTTTCCACTCCTTCATCTAATTTTCCACAGACTCATCTCTTCCTTCCTTTAAATCCTTGTTCAAAAATTTCCTTCTTCCATGAACAGAAAAATCTAGGAGGGAAGGAGTTAAACCTATTTTTTGAAGTAAAAGGAAAGTTGTTTCCTGCAAAAGCTCTCTCAGTAGCCAAGGAGAAAAGTTCTGCTAGGTGAGGTTGATTGACATATTCCACTGATAAGGAAGGAAGTGAAGAAAGTAAACCTGGAATAGCTTCCTTCATCCTCCCTGCCAGACCATGGCCATTCCATCATTTCAAAACTCAACAACTCAGTGAGGTCTTTCCCAGATGAATTATACATGCACACCACAAATCTCACTCACCTTCCTACACTGTTATATTTGGATATACAAATCTAGAATATTTTAGATTCATGTGATTAAAAGGACTTATATGAATATTAGGATATGTATCAGGTTTTGGTTTATTTTGTTTCATTTCCCGCCTCCCCCCCCCCCCCCCAAACAGTGCTGTACCATGGCTGTGGCCACAGCTAGTGAGGTGTGACACAGGACATAGGCTGTCCTGTGTCACAGGCTAACATGGGAAATGAAGAGCACAATTGTGTTCATTCAGTTTAAGGAACATTTATTGTTTGCCTACTATTAAATACCTACTAAGCACACTGTACGACATATTGGGTATTTGATGAAATTGTTTCTTTTGGGTTACTTTTATTCTCAACAAGATGGTAAGAACCTACTTAGGGCTACAATTTATACTTCTTTGTATCCCAGTCAATGCTTACTACTTTGTATGTAATTCACAAAAATCTATTGCATGAATTAAAGGATAATTCCTCCAGGTCCTGGTCATGGTACAAGCGTCTGGCCACTCTGGATGATCAGCAGAGTTGTGGGGGAGATTTGCTTCAGGAATTTGTCCTATTCCTGACTATATCAATATATCTCCATTAATAACCTCTCATTCTGTGACAAATTACCATAACATTTGATAAAGTGTTATGTACCTTGAAGATTTTCAGCATGGTGATTGGGGAGAAGGGGCAAAACAAGAAGGAGAAGGAGAAGAAGGAAGAAGAGGAGGAGAAGGAAGAAGAGGAGGAAGAGAAGGAGGAGGAGAAGGAGGAAGAAGAGGAAGAGAAAGAACAGGAGGAACAGAAGGAGAAGGAGGAGAAGAAGAATAAGAAGAAGAAAAAGAAGAAGAAGAAATACATAGAGGAATATTACAAGAAAATAGAGCAAGTTCTCTTTTTCTGTCACTGTCACAATGAGCTCTCATCAACTACAATATTCCAGTATTAAGAGGTTGTTTGGATTTGGCTTGTAGGGAGGCCAGCATAGACATATCTTTGATGTCTCTGGGTTCATGCCAGGAAGGGAAGTGGGCAGGAGGAGCCAGAGGCCACTCTGCTATCCTCAGAAAAGGGGATGCTTGGCTAGAATAAATCTGCCTGCACCCTCAAATGCCTAGGGAATCTAGTTTTCAGGTTCAATCTAAACTCCTGATCTCTATTTCTTAAAAGAGAAATAGATCAAATTCTATATCCAAGACATGACTTCCTCCTCACCAAATACTCAGTTTCACAAAGAATGCTCATAGCCAATAACAAAACAAACAAAAACAACATTTATCAAAGTTAATAGCAAATCAGAAAAAAAGTGTACATATGAGAATATATGACAGACAATTAGATTGAAGGAGCAGGTTAACTCAGCTCAATCAAGAGAGAGTCCCCAATCTCACCTATAGGGAAATTCCCCAAAGTCTCTAGTTCAACAAGCTATAGATAAGGACATGATGGAAATTGCCAGCTCTTCTCATATTGGCTTTTTTCCAGAGTCTTTTTCTTCCTTCAGCAACCTAAAGTGGGTTGTCATTATCCATCTTTTTTTTTTTCTCAAGGCTAGAAACCAGAAAAACTTCTGGACACTAGAAGATCTCAAAGAGACTAAGGAAATCAGATCTCTCTTCTGTCCCAAACTTGTCAACTCCACCCCTCATGTAGATGTTGGTCATTGAACTTCACAATGAGGAGAGAAAAAGTCCCTCATTAATGGCTTTGGGGCTAAGAAGAGAATGAGTTTGTTTGCTCATCCATGCCAGTGTTCCCTTCAACAATGCTAATAGCAACCCATTTATTCATGCTTCTCCTTTGTGACATTTTTGTTCCCACCATACCCTCCCATAAATTTACCACAATAGGTGTGCTAAACATACTGGGGACTCTTTTTATATTCTCTTGACATTGCATGGATATCAGTGGAGCACATAGGCTATGACACAAACTAGCCCTTACTTTGGTACAATGGAATAAGCCCTGGATTTGGAGTCAGAGGAACTGGGTTCAAATTATTGCTGTGTTCCTTACTATTTATATAAACTTGGATAAGTTTCTTATTTCCTTATTGAACTGGACAGTTTCTAATATGCTTCCAACCCCAAATAAATGATCATTGCCTTACAAAGCCATGTTTAACAATATGATGATTAAAACTACCTTATTATATTTTTAAATGTCATTCTTTGACAAAATTACATGATTCTACAACATAAATTTAAAAGGCTCTAGGCCAGATGTCTTGTCATCTTTATTTTGAACAAGTTTGAACATAATGTCTAAATTGCATAAACAGTGAATAATTATTAAGATGGTGACTATTTGTATTGCTTTTTTGGTTGGTTGGCGAGTGAGGAGCCAGACAGTTTTTAATGTTCTCAGCATGAAGATTGATCAGGTTGTCTGCATGCACATACTCCATAAATTAAGAACAAATATTTTGCATTCTGTCACAAATAAGAAGACACATTTTGGGACACTTAACAATGCCACAATAATATTTTCTGGAATCCTTTAAGTACTGAACAGCATGTAGGAAAGTCTAGATCATATTCTTATTAGCATTCTCAACTCTAAACTCTAAAACTGTCTGAATCAATTCCAAAGTTTAGCACACAAAAAAAATCCTAAGTGCTATTCATATATACTATCAGGTTTTTTTTTAATCCTCCCCAAATGAAAAAAACAAAAAGTAAAGCTTAGAAATAATTTGAATTTCCAGGAGCCCATCACTTTTTTTCAACAGAAAGTAGAGTTGATGACATTGTGTGTGTGTGTGACTTGAGAAGCAATTATACTTTTGATTGATTGAAGAAGAAAATAGGGTTAGTCTAATTGCAAAACTTGACCCACCTTTGATGGACTTTTTTCTGCTGTGCAACTTATTTTGCAACTTATGTTCTGCTGCAGCTAAGAGGTGTTAGGGCACAACACAGAGATGTTCAGATGTGACATTGATGACAAAAGGGGATTCCTCAAACTTTTTTTCAGATAAGCTCTATAAGAAATGTGCTTCTCTGGATTTTTATTTTAACTTTTCAATACATAACTTGGAAAATTTCTATTGATTTTTATGTGGCTTCTACTTACCTCAGAGCATTTGTACAAGATGAGTCCATCTTATACAATTGAACAAAAAAAGGTAGCGGGTAGGAGGAAGAAGAGAGGTGAAGACGGAAGAGGAGGGGAGGGTGAGAGGAAGGAGAAGAGATGTCAGAAGGAGATTAGAGAAAATAAGAATAGGTCTTCTTTGCTTGGTTTTCTCATCTACAAACCATGCGATAAATATTTAGATCTTTCCCGTTATGGTCCATAAGGGAAGGCACCAAATGACCAATTAATAACAAATAAAATTCCTCTGGCCCTTTCTTTTCAGTCATTCAAATGACAAACGTGGTCTCTTTTGTCCTATGTGAAAAGTGTCCTAAAGTTTAAATCAATAAACAAATTGTAAAATTGTTCTTGTAATTGGAAAAAGGAGCACAAACATTTACATATCAACAGTTAAGCAAAGGAACAAACCAAAAGGACTCAGTTCAGAGGCTGTTGTTTTGATGTGTGACTTGTTCTGCTGAATGAATCATTTGCAATATCTGGCAATGTTAAAAAGGGAAAGAAACCCAGGGCAAAACATGCTGAACTGGTGGTACCAAATGCCTACAGGGAACTACCTATTTTCACACCTACTCTCATTTTGTTTTATAAAGTTGCAATCTGTATTATTGTGGCAAAGTTCAAAGGCAAAGTTTTGCACTGCCAGAGTAGAAATTACAAAGCTAGCTGTGGAATTGGTGGAGGAATGTTCCAGAGTTCTGTTGTAGCAAGATCTTGGCAATGCCTTGCTCCCCCAACCCCCATCCCTCCATCCCACGGGAAGGAAGGTTCACACAGGTGTTTTGGGAACATCGTGTGCTGTAACCCAGAACTGCTGGGTAGCTGAGGCCAGGCAGCATACGTGAATCTCAAGTGAACTTTCCAAAGCCAGGCCATGGAGATGGGGGAGGGGAAGGAGAGAGCAATCATCCAGTAGCCCACATAGAAAGAGCTACAAAGAAGAGGAAACTAATTAATCTCTGAAGGAATATACTGACAGTGGCCTAATCTTGGACCTTAGTCAAAGAACCTTGATTCAGGAGGACACCAGACCCCTGGGAAGATTCAATTTTAGTGAAGAGGAAGGTTGTTTTACATGATGCCAGAGCATTCTGATTACATGGAGAAAAAAAAAAATCACCACTCATCTCTCTGTCAAGTCAAAACTAAGCTGAATGTCCTGGCATTTTCAAATGTTAATTTGTACTCATTGATTTTCTCTAGATGTGTCCTTTAGGTACTCTGTATATGAGACAGAAAGAGAGAAAGAGAGAGAGAGAGAGAGAGAGAGAAACAGAGACAGAGACAGAGACAGAGACAGAGAGAGGGAGAGAGAGACAGAGACAGACAGAGACAGAGAGAGACAGAGACAGACAGACACAGAGACAGAGACACAGAGAGACAGACAGACACAGAAACAGATAGAGAGATAGAGACAGAGACAAAAACAGGAGAGGAGCAGACAACAGGAGAGAGAAGGGAGAGAGAGAAAAAAAGAGGCAGAGAGAGAGAACAATTACAGTAGAAAATCCTTCTGAGCAGGGCTGTATTTCTTTTTTATTTTGTACACCTATTCAGCCCAATATGATAAATGCTGATTTTCTGAAAAATATTTATTTCATTGACAGATCTTTTTAGTTTAGTGAAAAACATGAAGTGATCATTTTAGCTTTCAGATTAAGCCTCTCAAGAAGAATTTGAGAAGTAGACGCTGCCATAATCAGGTCTTTATGTTGCAGCCTTTACGTGGCACGTCACTAAGTGCTTATGGTCATCATGTTGCTCACAATTAGGTGATCCATTAGTTCAATTAGTCCCTTTTCACCATGTTAGTTACCTGAAGTCATGACCATTCCAGGACATAGTATAAAGAAGAAACTATTGAACTCTCAGGTCTTTTCAAGGTATCTTTAGACAGTACAGCTAAGAGGGACTTTATGTGACTCTTGTAACTAGGATTTCATGTCTTATGTTGGCTCATCAAATGGTTCCCAATGATGGAGGAGTGCAGCTGTGAATTGTACAAACTGTGCAAAACAAATTATGTATTTTAATGGTCAGTGGTATTTAGGGGACAGAGACGAAAGGTAAAAACTACACAAAAGGTTAATCTTCAACCCCATCTCTTTAATCTCAAAAGTTTAGTTTGCCCTGGTTTATTCTCTGCTTTCTTGGTTTCTAATCAGAATTGTTTCCAAATCTTCTTTTTACCATCTTCCCTCCCTTGCAAAGGCAGTTTGTCTATAGAAATTAAATATAATCTAGGTTTTATTTTCTCCTTTAGAAAACAGCTGAGATAACAAAGTTAGAGCTAGAAGGGACCTTAGAGGACATTTAGTCCAATCCCTTCATTTGACAGAAAAGGAAACTGAGACTCAGAGTTTTTAAGTGCTATGGCCAAGTTTATCCAAATAGTAAATGGCAGAGCTGAGATTCCAACCCACATATTTTGCCTTTCTTTTTTTTTTCTTTTCATATTTTGACTTTCAAGCAATGATTTTTCCAGTGTATCAAGCTGTGTCCCAACTTTTAACATCCAATTTTTTTTCCTGATCTTCTTCATCTAAGAATGCATCTCTTGATTTGTCATCAGTAGTTCACTAGTTTTTCTTTGTCAAGTCACTTTTTCTATTTATTTGCAGAACTAGTTGCCTTTTAAAAATAGTCTTACTGTCTGTGTAATAGGGGTTTGAGAGATGACTGGCATCCTAGAATTTGTAGTTCAGAGGCACAAACATTCCTTCTAATCCCCCAAGAACAATTTCTATTACCAAGTCGGTGAATTTCTTTTTTCTTTCTTTCTTTCTTTTTTTTCCTAGGCAATGGGGTCAAGTGGCTTGCCCAGGATCACACAGCTAGTAAGTGTTATGTGTCTGAGGCCAGATTTGAACTCAGGTCTTGCTGAATCCTGGGCCGGTGCTCTATTCACTGGGCCACCTAGCTGCCCCTTGGTGAATTTCTTAAAGGGAAAACCACATAGTCTATGATGGTGACCAAGAGGAAGGAATAGGGACATCAAAAACTGAGCCAAAAAGAATGCATGACACAAAGAGAAAGAAAAAGTAGAGCTAAATTGAGACAGAGAAGGGAGAGAGAGAGAGGAACCCTTTGCCCCTATAGGCATCTGGGAGTAGAAGATTATGGCTGAAGCTATCAGTTATATCAATCCCTTTAAGAACTAACAAAAGTTCCCAGAAAATGTCTGTTTTTTTTTTCTTCAACTTTTCCTCACATTTGTCCATTAACAGACACTTTAATATACTCTGATTGCTTTTTTTTTTGTCAAAATGCATGTGGTAACTTGAATTTTGCCTCAACCATGAAGAGGCCAGGGGTTACCTAGAGCTAAACATAAATTTAGATCAGGGCAGAGAACCAAACATATGCTTAAATGTAAGTAATTTTTCTACCTGTGGACTTGGGGTAATAGTGATTATATTCCTAACTCTTCTTTTAATATAAAATCTCTAAAGCAGCTTAGGAGGGTAGGAAAGAGGAAGGAAGGAAAGAAGCATTTATTATGTACTTACCACATAACAGGCACTGTGCTAAGTGCTGGAGATACAAATATGGCCAAAAAGAAAGATAGTCCCTGCCCTCCAAGGACTTATGTTCTAATGGAATGACAACACACAAAAGAGCTGAAATGGGAGATGGATGGGAGGGAATGAAGACTAGCCTCCGGAGGTGGTTTTGAAGTCCAGAGGAAGACAGCAATAAAGGTGGGAGAGAAATGAAGGCAGGCCAGCTAGAGTCCCTTCACAAAATGGAAGCTCCAGGTGGAACTCATCAATCCAAGAAGAGGGGCAGGCCTTATTGAGGGATATTTCATAGTAAGTGGGCTGTGGTAGACTGTTCCAGAATGAGCCAGCAGTAGAAAGGGACACGGCTTTGAGGTCTCGAGGAAGTCAGGAACAGAGCTGGCAGAGGAAAGAACTGTTTCTTTAATATAAAACCCATAAAGCACTCTAGGAGGGGACCATATGGACCTGATGGGACATTATATTACCCCTAGGTGTAAAACAAGAACTAATTATTATAACAGTGTGTAGGTAATTAAATCACTATAGAAAATAGAAGAAAGGAAGAGCGTATAGTATCAAGTATCAGCCAGGTAACTTCACCCTAAGCAGCTACAAGTACACTCACTAGTCTCACACTTACTAAGTTCAAACTTCTTTGCATGGCATTCATTCAACATTCAGAATAATCTGACATCAATCACTCAACCTTATCTCATACTACTCCTTTCCACATATTCTACCCTTGGGTAAACCTCACCTCTCCAGCCTCTTTACCTTTACCTATACTTCCTTACTATGACCCCAAGTTGTTGGAACTCTTTGAAAGTCAAACTCAAATGTTAACTGTTCCATGAAATTCTTCCAATTTATAATGACCTTTATCCCCTCAGATTTCATACTACACAATGCTAGTACCTACTTGATGCACTAAAATGTGCCTTCAGTGTACTAGGCGATTAAATGTTAAACAATGTTAAACTACTATTTTGTATTAAAGTTATTGACATATATGTGTATGTGGGCATATATGTATATAAACATACAGTATAATGCCTAGAATATAGCAGGCCTTCCACAAATGTTTGTTGATTTATTGATCTCTAAATAAATATGTTACTATTATTAAATATATGTAAGTATTGCTCATAGTCTTGAAGATTTTTTGCTATCCCTACATATATTAAGTTTGTCTTGAGTTCCATGCCCATATGACACACATAGGTAAACGTGTATTAATTTATGTATATATGTACATATAATGTATAGATGCACATGTATTAAGCACCAATTAAGTAGAAGAGTACTCTTTTACCTATAACTTGAGGTAGATTCTAGTTTAACATCCAGTTCACATATGTAAAACCTACTTAAAAACTTTTGAGAGAGAGATACAGATGGAGATAGAGTAGAGTTGAAGAAGAAAGGAAGCGGAGAGGGAAGCAAGGAGAAAGAGACTCTCACTCATTGGTGACAAACATGTAGATTGTCTTAAGGACAAATCTAGGCTAAAGAACCAATGGTCATTTTTTGGCTCTGCTCCCAATTTTGGAATCTTGGGCAGATCACTTGACTTCTTTCTGATTTTAATTTGCCCTCAGAGAAGATGATTTCTGTCCACGTAGGAAGCATTATGCTCTGTGTTAGGTTGTTGTCTTATTCTTTTACATTTCTTCTTTCTATAAAACCCAAATTCTTCATCTTAGCATTGAAGGTCTTCTCTACACTGCTTCTCACCATTCCTTTCCCATATAAACTTTAATTACCCCTCAAATCAACACCTTATAATCCCAGGTACATCCATCTGCTTGCCGTGTTCCCTATACAACTTGATAAATCCCCTCGTGGTGCCTTGTGTTCCTCTAATTAACCCAAACTGCAATGTTCTTTGCCCTTGCCTTTTTTGAGACTGAACTCAAAACCTAAGTGTTCCAACATTTAACTCAAATGCTCATGTATTCTTTGTTTACTCGATATTATTTCGAGGTACAACTAGAATGGAGTGATCAAGATGGCTAAAATTTTACCTGGTGCCAATATACAAGAGATTTGCTTCTCTTTTCCCCTAACTAGCCACCTAACCTCCTCATTCCTTCATTCAACCTCCCCTTGCCAACCCCAAGAGTCCATTGTCTATCTAATTCATGCCTTTCCACTTGGACATATTGTTTTCAAAATCTAACCTGGCTTGAGTGCCTTGGTGAAATCAGTTGAGTGACTCAGCAGTGAAGGCAAGAAATGGCTGCTGGCAGGAGATAATATTTGTAAAGCACTCAGTACAGTGCCTGGCACATTGTAGGTGCTATATAAATGCTTATTCCCTACCCTTCTCCACTCAGATTCAGGCCTCCACAGTTGCTCATTTCTCCTGCTCTCCTTTTCTGCTGCACCTTTTGGAAGTAGCTACTATGAAGAAACTCCCATGTTATTTCCCCTCACAATCTTCACATCTTTAGAACTCTCTGTAACCTAGCCTTTTTCCTGGATAAGGATAAGGACTGGACTTGTGATTTCTTTGATAAAAGGAATTCCCAGATGAGGAAGCTCCCTCTCACTCCTGCCTTTTCCTCTCAGATAAACTTGCCCCTAGATACCAAAAATCCTAGTTATATTTCGCCACTAAGCATTTAATTTTGCCAAAAGTTTTGAATTTTTCTCATTATTTCATTAACTAAAGGATTGCCTCACCAGCCAGAGTATAGGAACCATGATATCACAGACTATGCCTTTGATTACTTGAATATCCCCTACAGATTCTCAAGCACTGCTTTGGATATAGTATATATAGAGAGAGCACTTAATGAATACTGTTAACTAGCATATAAGGACAAAGGTGTTTCTAATTCTTGCTTCTGCATGACACATAACACATACTTAGTTCCACAAAATTTTCATTATTAATGAGCTTCTAATGCCCAAGTCTCAGCCTAGTATAGAGTACTAATGGAGTTTGAGTAACCTAAGGGATCATTTAAAATATCACTTCTAGGCTCTAAATTGTATTATGCTTTTTGAAAGGGATCAATGTGTGCTGGGAATGTGGAAATCATCTGGGAGAAATTTGGTTTATTTTTAATAATGATGCTTCTGATGATGATGGTAGTGTCAACAATGTATTATATAGATTTAGTTTATAATGTAATTTTTGACCTGATTATTTGGTTTAATTTAACTCAAGTTCTTCTATTGTTGTGAGTCCTTATCCCAGAGTGTTACCTAATGCAAATTCCAGGACTTTAGTGTAATTTGCCATTAGGTAACCAAGTATTGGTTCAAATAGTTATCTCTGAGAGTCACAGCTCATCACAATGTCCAGAAAGAGATAGTAAATTATCAAAAGTGGTCTAGGAAACTTAGGAAAGGGAAGAAAATAGAAAAAAAAAGATTTTTGGATTTGCCCTAAAGTCTGAATCTTCCACATCTGCATCTCCAACCAGTTCATTTGCAAATTGGCCCAGAGTATAATTTAAACAGCTTATAGGATTTCCAAAGCTCAAGGACTCACTTTTTGCCAAAATGGAAACATAAGGCTACTTTAGAGGGTGACAAATTTCATTTGGTGTATTGATAACCTACTTTAATAGAGATACAAAAAAACAGTCAACTGAATATCCATTACCCACAAATAAAGCTTTATCCTGAACTATTAGCATGTTTATTTCCTTAAATAATTTTTATATTTTGTTACCTGTTTCTTAAACATTAAAATACCTGTTATATATTACTTCATTGATATACATGTGAGTTTTTTTGGTTATTATACAAAATGTATTATTACCATGTTGCAGATAGAAAAATAAATTTGAATTTTATCCTCACAAATTTAGCATTTAAGCCCAAAGGACCCTATGAGCTCATATTCTGTACAAATATTTTTCTTTTTTAGAAAATGATCTGGGATAACCCCTCTATCCCAAATACACAAACATGTACAGATTATATATAGATATAGTACTTAGGTTTGAAATACACAATTATTCAGCATATATTCAAAATCATAGCTTACACGACCCCACCAATCCTTTAATTAGCTATCCAGAAGATATATTCTTCAAAAGAGTTTTTATTATTAATAGTTGTTTCTTTTGATATTTTCACTATTTTTCTCCTGGTAGCTTTGCATAATTTGCTATTGATTCTACATAATGTGATACAGTGGAAAATGTAGATTTAAAGTTAGAGGTCTAGTGTTCAAAATTAACACTCACATATTACCTGTGTGACCTTGGACAAGTCATTTCATGTCTCTAGGTGTCAGTTTCTTGAAGCCTTGAATGATTAACATGACATGATATAACATGATGGTATGTCATGTGATACTATATATAATGTGAGGCAATATGACATAGCGTATTGTAACAACAATGTAAAACTACACAATAATATAACAATGTAATACATATTATAACATAACATATAATGTAATATAATATAACATAACATAATGTAACATAACATGATAGGATATAATATGATATAACTGATTTAATGTGATGAGATGTGGTAAGACATGAAGCAATGGGTACATAATATATACCATCCAATATAAAAAATAACACATTATATAAAATTTATTTTAAACATATATGAATATGCATAATACATATCTAAGTACATACTGCTTTCCTTCAATAGTTTCCTTTAGGGAAGAAATTCTTTGAATTTTGCCAGTGTACCTCCAGAACTTAGCATAGGACCTGGTACCTTAAAGGGGATTATTAATCAATGCTTCTTGAGTAGAATTGTATTGACAAGCTGGACAGATAATAAATTCTCTCAATAACTGCTATAGGGCTCAAAATAAATCAGGCTCTGACACACTTCATTTTTCATTAAAACAAAAAAAAAACTTTCTTTTCCCAGTGATACTAGTTGTTTACTCATCTTGCCACACCATGATCAAAAAAGTATTAAAACTTAATTGATTCAATGCAATGAAAACCTTCCAGGCAGGTTTAGGTTAGCTTCAGGATAAATCTAATGTTTTCTTTTATGTGATAAGCGGGGTAAAGCAAATCATTGACCATGTGTGTGATATGGCTGGATTGAATTGTGATTAGAAGAAACAGAGGAAAGTTTCCAACATGTCTGTTTGAAACACTACAGGGCATTTATGAAGAGACACACAGCAGGAGAAGGTACAATATGAATTGTTGGAGGGAGTATCTATTCTTTTTAAAGAGTTTATAGAATGAAAGGATCATTGAGTTCTCAAAACAAATCTTTAGGCATTTTCTAACTTCCAACAAATACAGTTATGCTCCATATTTAAAAGTAAGCATCTATTTTATTACAATTTAATTTTGAAGATGCCATTGACACAGATATTAAGGGATAGAATGTGAACCTAGTAGTCAAGACATCTATCTGGGTGGAGCCAAGATGATATATTAGGGGCAGGCACCCATCTAAACTCTTCCAACATTCCTGTCCAAACAACTTTAAAGTAACGCCTCAAGTCAAACTTCAGAACAACAGAGCCAACAAAAAGTTGGGGCGGCCTAAAAATTTTAACAGGTCAGTAGGAGTCTGTCCAGAGCCCACACACAGTGCAGGGTCAACAGGTGCTACAGCAGCAGCGACAGCACCTCACAACCCAGAGACTGTAAGGGAGTCAGACAAATGCTCAGAGATTACAAAAGACCCCTTGCTACTGCTGGCTACAGCTGGCACTGATTGGCATCTCTACTGCCCATACCCAGTTCTGGGTCTTAGTTCCAGGGCAAAGAAGAGTGCTGGTAGTCAGTTACAAGGAAGCAGGGGCCCTGTTCAAAGTACCAAAGCAAAGAGGAGTGCTAGCCCATGCAGCTCTAAGGCAGCAGGCACCCTTCCTGGATAAAGACCAGAGTGTGGACCAGTAGAGCAGTGACTATAGCTCTCCTAGGAGCACCAAAAACTTGCAGACCCTCAGGACTAACTCTGAAAATAGCAACATGAAAAAGCTAAAGTTTGGGACAGTGCCTCCCCATCCCAGGTAAGCAAAGCCCGACTTTAATATAAAGTTCAAAATCAAGAAATCAGCTGAAAATAAGCAAATAACAAAAATATTGACCACAAAATGCTACTGTTGTTGTAGGGAAGACCAAGATAAAAACTCAGAAGAAGATAACAATGTGGAAATAGGTACCAAAAAAGCTTCAAAGAAAATTGCTAATTGGGGGCAGCTAGGTGGCACAGTGGATAGAGCTCTGGCCTTGGAGTCAAGAAAACCTGAATTCAAATCCTGCCTCAAATCTTGACACTTACTAGCTGTGTGACCCTGGGCAAGCCACTTAATCCCAATTGCCTCACCAAAAAGCAAAAAAAGAAAAATCCTAATTGGACCCAGGCCCCAATCAGAATTCCTAGAAGAGTTAAAGAAAGAGATAAGAATGGTAGAGGAACAATTGAGAAAATAAGTGAGACTGATGCAAGAAAATTATGTAAAGAAAATTGACAGCTTGATAAGAGGCTCCACAAAATACTGAAGAAAACAACACTTTAAGAATAATAATAAGAATAAATAATAATATATAATAAATAATAAGAATAAAAATTCACAGAAGAAAAGAACTCCTTAAAAACTATAATTGGCCAAATGGAAAAAGAAGTACAAAATATCACTAATGAAAATAATTCCTTAAAAATTAGAATTGGGCAAGTGGAAGCTAATGACTCCATTAGACAACAAGAAACAGTGAAGCAAAGTCAAAATAATGAAAAAAAAGAAAATGTGAAATATTTTACAAAAAACTGACCTGGAAAATAGATAAAGGAGAGATAGTTTAAGAATTATTGCACTACTGGAAGCCATAAAAGAAACAAACAACAACAACAAAAAAAAACCAAAACCAAAAACCAAAAACCAAAACAAAAAGCAAAAAAACAACCAGAGCCAAGAAATCATATTTTAAGAAATTATCAAGGAAAACTGCCCTGACATCTTAGATCCAGAGAATAAAATATAAATGGAAAGAATCCACTAGTTACCTCCTGAAAGAAATCCCAAAGTGAAAACTCCCAGGAATATTATAGTCAAATCCCAGAGCTCCTAGGTCAAATAGAAAATATTTCAATCAGCTAGAAAGAAACAATTTATCATGGAGCTACTGTCAGGATCACATAAGATTTAGTGGCGTCCTTGTTAAAGGAGTGGAGGACTTTGAATATGATATTCCAGAAGGCGCATGTACCAGGATTATAATCAAGGATCACCTATTCAGCAAAACTGAGTATAATCCTAGGAAAAAATAAAGATATTTGATGAAATAGAGGACTTTCTAGCATTTCTGATGAAAATACCCAAGCTGAATAGAAAATTTGACATTCAAACCAAAGACTCAAGAGATACATAAAAAGGTAAACATGAAAGAGGAATCAAAAGGGACTCAATAAAGTTAAAATGTTTACATTCTTATAAGGGAATATAACTCCTAAGAACTTTATTATTATCAGGGGAGCTAGAAGGAGTTTACATAGACAAAAGGCTTGAGTGTGCGTTGATTATGTTGGAATGATCTCCACAAAAAAAAATATATGGGGGCGGGATAGAAAGGGATGAGCTAGGAGAAGAGGAGAGGAGAGGTAGAATGGGAAAATTTTCTCAGGTAAAAGGCATGAAAGGAAGAGTTTTTACAGTAAAGGGGAAAATGGGGTGGGGTAGGGTGGAGGGCAACACTTGAAACTCATTCATCTTGATTGGTTCAAAGAAGACAAATACATACACACTTTCAGTTGTGTGTATAAATGTAACTTACCTGATAGAGAAATAGGAGAGGAAATAGGAGAGGGAAGGGAGGGAAGATTAAGGGAAGCAGTAGTTAGAAGCAAAATAGACTTTTGAGGAAGGACAGGATAAGAGAGAGAGAGAGAGAGAGAGAGAGAGAGAGAGAGAGAGAGAGAGAGAGAGAGAGAGAGAGAGAGAGAAGATAGCAGGATAGAGGAAAATAAACAGTAATCATAACTGTAAATGTGAATGGTATGAGCTCACCCATAAAATGGAAATAGACAGCAGAATGGATTAGAAACCAGAATCCAACAGTATGTTGTTTACAAGAGATGCAGAAACAAATCCAAAGTTAAACTAAATGGCTGGAATAGAATCTAATATGCTTCAGATAAAATTTAAAAAAGGCAAGGGTAGTAAACATGATCTCAGACAAAGTAAAAGCAAACATAGACTGAGTTCAAAGAGATAATCAAGGAAACTACGATTGACTTAAAGGTACCTTAGACAATGAAGTAATGTTAAAAAAAATACAGCAAGTTTCTCTGATAAAGACCTCATTTCTCAACTGAGAAATGAGTCAAATTTATAGAAATAAGGGCCATTTTCCAATTTATAAATGGTCAAAGGAGACAAACAAGCAGTTTTCAGAAGTAATCAAAACTATCTATATTCATATAAAAAAGCTCTAAATCATTATCGATTAGAGAAATGCAAATGAAAACAACTTCAAAGTGCCACCTCACACTTATCAGAAATGTCAAATATTGAAGGGTGAGTGAAAAATAGGTGCATTAATGAACTGTTGGTGGACTAATGAACTGGTTCAATCATTCTGGAAAACAATTTGGAATTATGCCCAAAGGGCTATAAAACTATGCATACCCTTTGACCTAGAAATACCACTACTAGGTCTGTATCCCCAAGAGATCAAATAAAAAGTAAAAGGACCTAGACATACAAAAATATTTATAGCAGCTCTTCTTGCAGTGGCAAAGAATTAGAAATTGAGGGAATGATCATCAATTAAAGAATGTCTGAACAAGCTGTGGCATACGATTGTGATGAAGTATTGTGTTATAAGAAATGACAAAGTAGGTGGTCTCGGAAAAAACATGGCAAGACCTATGTGAACTTATGCGAAGTGAAATGAGAAGAACTGGGAGATCATTGTGCCCAGTAACAACAATGTTGTAAAGATGATTAACTATAAAAAACTGTCACTCTGATTAATACAATGTTCCAAGACAGTTCCAAAGGACTCATGATGAAAAAATGGTATTCATATCTAGAGAGAAAACTGGCAAACTCTGAGTGCAAATTGAAATAGAATTTTCACACTTTCTTTATTTTTCTTGCTTTTAAAAATTATGGCTAATCCAGACATGTTTTACCTGATTTCACATATGTAATTGATATCAAAGGAGGGGGGAAGGAGAGAATTTGAAACTCAAAATTTAAAGAGAAAAGGCTGGTAAAGATAAATATGTTGTTTTTATAAAGGCAAAAAAAAGGACATCTATCTGGATTCTGTTTTCTAATAGTCCTATTGATTTACTGTGTGACCTTGGGCAAGTCATTTCATTTCCCCATGCTTCAGTTTACCTACTAAATTTAGAAGAAACAATCGACTCTTCATGTTTTCTTACTTTCTCAAATATCTAATTGAAGTAACCCCTAGATCAAAAATGATTTACATTGTCTACCAT
Source organism: Vombatus ursinus (assembly GCF_900497805.2). NCBI lineage: Eukaryota > Metazoa > Chordata > Mammalia > Diprotodontia > Vombatidae > Vombatus > Vombatus ursinus. Next base: position 34,485,481 of record NW_020954608.1, on the reverse strand, counting down.
TTTTGATCAAATTGTCTCTAGTAAATAAATTGAAGTTTTTTGGCCTTTTTGACTTTTCCAGGTTTTTTTTTTTTTTAATGTCAGGAACTGAAAACAGAATAAAATACTGAAAATATTCTAATGGATAATATAATAAGAAGCATGAATGGGTTAACGAGAAGAAATATATCATTTGCTTGATGATGAAGAATTCCTGCAGGGAATTTATTTGCCTTTTTTCCAGCTCGGGTCTAATGAGATGGAAGAAAGGGATACTGGGTTTAGAAATCTTTCCCCTCCATGACCTAAAAGTGAGAAGAAATCAAAAGACATCGTAGAAAAAATAACACAACTTTGAATGTTACATATTGAATGTATAATATACTTAAAAAGAAAAGAGAATTATAGTTTTTTACACAATTTTCTGTTCTACATATGGACATATTAATTTTATTGAGTATTTTTTTAAATTCAGAATTTTATTTAAAAGCTAAAGGAAAGGGAAAAAAAGGGAAAAAGAAAGGGATCCTCATGTCATAAATTGCACCATGCTTCTGGATTTCCCTAGCTTGCTGTCTTTGCTATTTTCTTGCTGCCTTCTTTCTTTGGCTTTTACTATCACTCCTTTATGTCTGCAGTTTTTGAAGCTTCCTCCTGGAGTTGGCACCATTTTTCTCCTTTCAGAACTGACTGAGCAGTACTATCGCTTTCAGGTTGGACTTCAGTCTGCTCCTTTTTAGAGCATTGTCTCTCATTTACTGCACTGGAGATTTCACCTATCCATTACAAATGAGGAGAAGGAAGAAGAGAAATGGTTACTAGGTGTGGTGAGAATCAGATTTTGATAATAATTCAGGCTGTGTAAAATTCTTTGTTATTCAATCATTCATTCATGTCAGACATCTTGTGACCCCATTTGGGATTTTCCTGCCAAAGATACTGATGTGGTTTTCCATTTCTTTCTCAAGTGGATCTAGTGGATGCATTCTGTCAAGCAATCAGAGATTAATAGACTTGCCCAAGGTCACACATCTAGGAAGTGTCTGAGGCTGGATTTAACTCAGTTCTTCCTGACTCCAGTCCCAGTACTCTATCCACTGAGTTACCAGCTGCCTAAAATTGTCACTTAGGACAATGAACTCCTTCATAGCACTGGGGTTACATTAGGATCTGTTTACACTTACAAGAAGTTGTTCAAGATGGGAATTCTAGTATAGAGCTGCTGTGTTATCTAATATTTTAGCATATGATTCAATATCTTGAGCTACATCAGTTACCAAATATGATATTTGATGTCTAATAACTAGACACTACTTCCACATGGTAGCATGTTTAGCGTAAGGGAGAAAGAATAAGATATCTAAGCCTTTTCCCTGAAGAAACTTAAAATTCTCTTGCAAAGGCAAGACAGCACACTTGAAACAATTACAGAATGAAAAAGCATGTGACTGGGTGCTAACTTGTGTGGTACAGAGAGTTCATGACATGGGGTCCACAGAACCTCAAGAGGTCTGTTATTATATATAGCATAATTATTGAATTTTATGTATTTATCATATTATATATAATTATATATATATAAAACTAATCACAAATATACACACAAATACACACACGCACACATATATATCCATAATTATGCCAGTAATATTTTAGAAACATTGATAAAATCAAATGATTTCAAAGAATCAAATGATGAAAATACTCTCATGGAAATTGGGATAGTCAGAAGCATGAAAGAGCTAAATAGAAGAAAGGTATCATTTGCTTGACTATACAGATTTCTCATAAGAGTTTGGTTTTTCTTATTATTTATAGTAGGTATCAGGTGGTCTTTGAACTTGAATGGAAAAAAACAAACTATTGCATCTTTATGTTCACTAATCTCCAATTAAAGTTTAGCAATTCTTTCAATCATGAATATAGACAAAAACATTCTTCTGGAAAGGGATCCATAGGCTTTACCAGACATTCAAAAAGATCCATGATACAAATAAAAAGGTTTAGAACCCTTCCTTTAAGTGCTATAGCAGATTAAAGAAGGAAGAGTTCCAGGTAGATCAGAGTTGTGAAGGAAGAGGAGACACGAAAATCTGGATTTGGAATGAATTTTCTTCATTAATTGTGGACATGACTATGGAATATTTTCCTCTAATATTTGTTTCAAAGGCATGCATGTATGTTTTCCAGCATGAGCAGAACTATCAAATTTCAGTAGAATGTACACTCTTTAAGGACAAGAACAACGAATTGTCTCTCTTTTGCATTTGTGACCCTACTGCCGACATATTCCTTAAACAAAGAAGTCACTTAATAAATGCCTGCTGGATGATTGATTATTTGTTTGATTACCTGAACTAGCTGTGAATGTTCTACAAAAAAACAAACAAATGAATGAGGGAAACCAAGGTGAATAAATGTTTCCTTCTTATTTATTCTTGACTGCCTAGATGGAAGGACAGTCAACCATGTGCTCTATATAAGTTAACAAAAACTATCCGGCAAATTTTGCCTTTGAGGAAAAATTTTGCCTGTAATATAACACATTACAATTCACAAAGTGCTTTGCATGCATTTTTCTTATCTGATATTATTCCCATTTTGACAGTGACAAAAATAAATTTAGAAAAGATAAGGCCCAGGGTCAGAAAGCTAGTAATTGGCAGAGTCAGAAATTGAATCAATGTGTTTTGGGGTATAAATCCAATGGTATTTCCATTGTACAATATCTTATAGATTCTAGTGTTTACATAAAATTCAAACTCCCTAATCATTTATTAGCTCAAAAGCATTCCTCCAATTTATACTTGCTAGTCCAGTCTTTCAGAGGATAATTAGTGAAAATTTCCAACATTCTTTGGGGTCACAGTCTTAAACTAAAGGTCTCAAGCTTACACCCACATATTTATGTTTCAGTAATGATTGACAAGAGACAATTATTTCAATGCAAAGACATTTGATTAATTAGTCTAGTAATAAGATTTACAATAGGACATTCTCCCTCAAAAATTAGGGAGTACCATGCCTAAAATATAGACAACAGTGGGGAAAGTAGGGGATCAAATATAGAGTTCATGTATAATGACCATGAGTCATGAATCATGATGGCTAACTCCCCATTTGAATCAAATCTCTTTGATAATAAGGACTGTTTAGCTTTTATCTTTGCATTTCCAGTTTCTGGCACTTATTAGATATTTAATAACATTTTATTGTTTGATTAATTACTTAGACTTTTGATAAAAGTTATTGTTATAAAACATATATGTATATATTTTGTGCATATCCATTTCTATCTTTCTATCTATCTATCTATCTTTATTTAAACCTACAACCTTACCCTCTGACGTAAACTTAAATAGTTGAGGGATACTACAATTTTAATTTAAAAATAATAATAAAAGCAGTTTCAGTTCTTTCTTTCTTTCTTTCTTTCTTTCTTTCTTTCTTTCTTTTTTTATTTAAGTTTTTATATGAGATAATTGGGGTTAAGTGACTTTCCCAGGGTTACACAGCTAGTGAGTATCATGTGTCTGATGTCGGATATGAACTCAGGCCAAGGCCAGTACTCTACCCCTTGCACCACCTACCTGTCCCTCAGGTCTTTCTTGATTGCTACTTGGATGCCAATGATATACTTTTTCCAAGTAAAACAAAAGAAATAATACTAAACCCTATATCTCTTCATGAGCCAAGTTTGAGAATGAAAAACTTGATCAGAGGGCTATCCGTGAACAGCCTGAGGTGAATCCTCTATTCAAGACATCGTGTAACATGTTTTTTCTTTGTCCACAAGAATTTATATTAATGCAATTACTTTGTGTGCCTGTGTGCTCAATACAGGGAATGAGCCATGTAGCCACAACAATGAAGGCCGATGGACTAGTCAAGGTCCACCTGATACCCACAAAATGTATAAAGTTCTAGAAGATGACATACACCAGGTTGGTTAGATCTTCTATAGAGAATCTATGGGAAAACATGCTCAAGAATTTTTCAAGATGAAAATGTTTGGATGGATTTTAGTCTCTTTGAAATAGGGACTACCCACCTTGATGACATCACACATATGTTGAAATAATGAAATAATCACTGAAGTATATAAAAACATACATGAAACACCAGATAAGTACAAGTTATATTATGACTAACTTAAAATGCTATACATTCCACAAAATGTGTTGAATTACTTTTTGTGATTTCATCGCAGTCAAAAAAATGAACTGAAGAACACATTTTCTATCAATTTGCTTCTTTCTCATTTGCGAAGAAGTGATGGTTTAACTTTTTCCTAATGTTAAAGATGATCTGGAATTCACCTTTGACAGATATTACATCTAAACCATGTGGAAACTAAAAGTGCTTCTTTAAATCAGATCTATTAATGGGGAAATGGCTCAAGATCTTGATAGTTGTTTACATCTGCATTTTCAAAGCTCTGAATAGCTTGAAATGTTTCCTTGATTTAAATTGATTTAAATCCATCCTAATTTAGAGCAGATTTGATTCTGCTCCCTACAGATGCTCCTAAAAACTTATTTTTTCCATTAAAATTTCCCTTCACAGTATGTAGATGAAGGTAGTTATGATGGTGTGTGGGATGGGCGGAGGAAGATCTATAAAATTATCCTATCCTCCCTTATTTGTAAGCAGAATGGATCGCTAAGATATAAGGACATGACAGGAACCAGAGCTAAAAAACCTTTACGATATTAGACAGATAGTTGGGCTGGTTCTGCTGAGCAGGAGAAAGAAGTCAAAATCCTGAGCTGCTCCTTTACAAAGGCATGGAGAAAGATTGGGAGCTAATGAAAAGGTCACAAAGTGAGAACTATCAAGTGCTCTTCTTGATTCCTTTGGGACTGGATAGTGCCTTTGTATCACTTGGGAAAAGTGGAAAGAAAAAGAGAACTCTTCTCTCCAACATTAAATAGCTTTTTACTTAAATGGACAACTTGGATATCCTTTGATGGTGTTTAAATTATGTAATCACCCTAAAGTACTTCAGGAACAAGAACCTGGAAAATATTTTATTAGTTTTTTTTCTAATCACAAGCATACATTTGTAGGTATATTATTCTAGGGATGGTGGAGAGGGAGGATTCAGGAGGACAGCAGAAAGGGAGTTGATAAAGTAGTAGGGATGAGTCAAAACATTGGGAGTGGGTGAAAAAAATACAAGGGGGACAGCTAGGTGGTGCAGTGGATAGGCTCAGTGGAGTCAGGAGGACCTGAGTTAAAATCTGGCCTCGGACACATAACACTTACTAGCTGTATGACCCTGGGCAAGTCACTTAGCCCTATTGCCTAGCCAAAAAAAAAAAAGATAAAAGAGAGATGGTATTGTGGAAAATATGGGAAGACATGTATGAAAGAGGCATAAGTGAGATTAGAATTTTAGTGAAAGATTTGCAAATGAATAAATGAATGAAAAGGTATTAAGTATTCACAATGTGGAAACACTGCTAAATAACGGAGGTTGAAATATAAGAGCAAGACAGTCCTGCCCTCAAGAACCTTACACTCTACTAGAGAACACAATATACATAGGGAAGTGGTGGTAATGGAGAAGTCCTTAGGTTTGGGAAGTAGCCAAACCAAATATAAGACGTTGGAAAGTAAAGAAAATGAAGAGGCAGGATAAAAATTAAGGGATGAAAAGCTGGAAAGGAGGACAAGGGGAGATGAAGAAGGATACAGTTAATACAACCTTTAGGAAATAGAGCACTGAGCTATAAATCAGGGAAATTGTGGTAACGTCTTGGCACGGTCATTGATTCACTGTGTGAATGGAGGAAAATTATTTAAACACTCTGGACCTCAGTTGCTTCATCTTCAAAGTAGACAGTATAATATAGACAGTATAATACCTTTTCCTCCTTACTTTACTGAAATGTACAGTATGAAGAAATCAGATAATAAATAGGATAGCATTTTGAGAAAAAATCGTTTCAGAAACTCTAAGTGTCATTCTAGCTAGTTATGACTTTTCTAGTTTTCTCCCTGCTGATGAGCAGACTGTGTCCCTAGACTTTATTAGATACCACAACCAATCCCCATGACCTGATTTAAGCTCTTGCCAAGTGAGCCCCATGCCAAGTGAAGCATTCTCCAGCCATTACTATACTCTTACATCCATCTTATTCACGTTTTCTTTTTAAAAATATTTCTACTTGATGCTGTAGGCATCTATTTCACAATCTTAATTCCAATTTGCCTCACCCTTAGGTGGGAGTCTCTCCTGCTGATTTTGCAAAAGTCCAACTTTTCTTATTTGCAACTAGATTGAAAAGAGTTCTGAGACAGACAGTTTAGGCAAAGAAAGTGACTTCCCACTGGGGAAAACTTAGCACAGCTTCTAATCACCTATACCACCAAAGGAAAGCTTCCCACAAACTCGTGTGGCAGAAATTCTGCATGAGGATTGGGAAGTTACCAGCTGATATCTCTCCAGAAATGATTCATAGGGTATAGATACCATGGAACTAATTTTTTCCTATTTCCTCACCGCTGGAAGAATTATTCTGAATGTGTTGCTTTCTTTGAACACAATGGGAGACATGGTCAGCCATGCTTGACAAGTTGTGAAAGCTGGAAAAAAATCTGCCCTCAACAAATTAAGAACTCATCATTTATTTTTAACAGACACACAAGAGAAATAGAAGTTGTCATTCTTCCTAGTCCCCAGTCAAACTAGGTACTAATCAATCAGTGAATCAACAAAACAATTATTAGGGGGACAGTTTTAAGTGTTAAAGATATAAAAGGCAAAAAAGAAGTAGTCCCTGCTTTTAAGAATTTCAAAATCTAATGGGAAAGACAATATGTAAACAGTTATGTATAAAAGATACCTGCATATAGAAGGTAAATTGGGAATAGTCTCAGAAGGCAGGCACTAAGATTAAAGGAGGACTGGGAAAGACTTTTTTTTTTTTTTTTGCGGAAGGTGAGATTTCAGCTGAGACTTGAAGGAAGCCAAGAAGGCTAGGAGGCAGAGATGAGGAGGGAGAAAGTTCTAGACATGGGGAAAAGCCAGGAAAAATACTCAGAGTTAGGAGATGAAGTTTCTTATTCAAGGAATAAAAAGACATGTTACTGCATCTTATAGTACGTAGAAGGGAGTAAGGTATAAGAAAACAGGAAATATGGGAAGGAGCTAGATTATGAAGAGCTTTAGAAGACAAAAAGAAGGTTTTATATTTGATCCAGGAGGTAATAGGGAACCACTGGAGTGGTTACATGGTCAGACATGCACTTTATGAAGATCAATTTGACAGTTGGACAATGGATTAGAATGGGAGAGTTGAGGTAGGGAAATCAAGCAATAGCCTAGTCATAAGGTGATATAGAAGGCCTGAACCATCATAGTGGCAGTGTCAGAGAACAGAATGGATCATATGCAAGAGATGTTGTTGTTGTTGTTGTTGTTGTTGTTGTTGCTGATTAGTGATATCTAACATTTATACAGTGCCTACTATGTGTCCAGCACTGTGTTCAGCACTTAACATATATTATATCATTTGATCCTCACAACTACCTTAGGAGATAGATGCTATTATTATCACTATTTCATATGTGAAGAAACTGAGGCAAACAGAGGTTAAATGACTGTTCTAGGTCACATCGTGTGTGTAGCCAGATTTAATCAGATCTTTCTGAATCTAGGCCCAGTGCTCTATACACTCTACCTAGCTCCTCCAATGTTAGTAACATAGAAATGACAGGACTTGACAACTTAATTGGATAAGGGGGATGAGAGAAAATGAGGACTTTAATATGACACCTAAGATGTGAAGTTGAGTGATTAAGAGGATGGTGATAACCTTGGCAGTGATAAAGAAGTTTAGAAGAAGGGAGAATTTGGGGTTAAAAATAATGATTTCAGTTTTAGGGATGCTGAATTTAAGACAGTGAAGACATTCAATTCAAGATCTCTGATAGCCTAAAATAGTATAGAGAAGAGAAGAGGGTACAAGACAGAGTTTTGGAGGACACTGATTGTCAGCAGGCATGACCTGGATAAAGATCAGTCAGATAGGTAAAAGGAGAATCAGGATTGAGTAGTGTCATAAGAACCCAGAGAAGAGATTATTTTTTAAAAAAGGAAGGAATCAACAGTGTTAAAGGTTACAGAGAGGTTCAGACAGATGAAGATTAAGAAAAGGTCATTAGACTTGGTAATTAAGTGATCATTAGTAATTTTGGACAAAACAGTTTTGGTTGAATGATGAGGCTGCAAACAAGACTGCAAAGAGTAAGAAGAGAATGAGAGGACAGGAAATGGAAGAGCTTATTGCAGATGTAAATATCAAAGGATTTTAGCCAAAAAAAGGAGAAGAGATATGGGATGGTAGTGGAATTGGATAGATTAAGTAAGGGTTTTTTGAGAATGGGGGAGACATGGTCATGTTTGGAGGCAGTAGGAAGGGGTGTGCTGGAGCCAGCTCTAATCTGCTTTCGAGAGTATGTTGTGAAATTGTGAGCATTTGTACCTCAGAAATGAGGGCTTGATTTATTATTTTGTTGACTGCCTAGACTAAAGAAAGTGATGGAGAAAACGTTAATAATGCATGTTAAACTTAAAAGTGTGTGTATGTGCATTTTTATTTTTTCAGAGAGCTCTTTTGTTAAACCAGCACAGTCACGTACTGCTCTATAGATACTGCTCAAGCTCAGCAAGAATGCAGGAGAAGGTTTGGGAAATACTGTGATCATCCACCAGACTGGAGGCCTGGTGACTGTAGGGTAATAATAACAACAATAATAATAGTAACTAACGTTTATATAGGACTTTAATGTTTGCAAAATGCTTTACATCCATTATGCCGTTTGAAACTTACAACACTCCTGGCAATAGGGAAGCAGTTAGTAGAAAGAGATTAATTAAAGATTAGTAAGAGAGCAGGGTTGATTAAAAATGCAATCTACTTGGAAGAGATAGGGTGGATGGGGATCAATTGTGCATGTAAAAGGGTTTATCTTGGTAAGAAAGATTACTTCTTCATAGGAAATATCAGTGAAGGGGGATATAGGTGTAAAAGATATCTGAGTGATGTGAGATGAAGAACGGGGGACAAGAGGGATCTCTTTGTGAAGGCTTCTTTTTTCCAATGAAATATGAGGCCAGGTTTTCAAAGATGGGAAGAAGTGGAGTTATGGGAAGTTTGAGGAGGGATAAAAAAGGGGCTAGTGAAATGATCAGAAAGATTTAAAAGACTTGCCTTGTTGCAGTGAGAGACCAGTTGAGATTTTCTATAACAGAAATTTGTAGTAGACTAGGTAGTACAATTTCAATATTTTTATAGCTTTTTTTTTAGCAGCATATGAGAAGCAAAGGCAATAAATGGCGGTATTAATCAAAGGCTACAGTTTGGCAGGGCAAGATCTTTGAAAGAATAAAAGGGTAAAGAACTAGAGAAAAGAGGAGAGTAGAGAATTGAACTCATCCATCAAGAGGTCAAGATGGAGAAGAGAGGAAAATATTGCCAGTAAAGAAGTGATGATTTAGGAAAGAATTTAAGATTAGAGGGATTAGACATCACAGTGAGCACAAAAAACAGAGTTTGGAGTTGTGAGGTAGAATGGGAAATGGAGCAACAGTAGATAAAGGAATTTCAAAATTCATAAACATGGAAGTAGAGCATGTGTTGATGATGGCAATATCCAGGGCAGAACCATTTCTGTGTGTGGTTTAACAATCTCTGTGTATAGTTTTATGTGTGGAAGTAGGTTATAGGGAGTGAGTGAATCAAGACATTTGGAGATTAGAGTGTTTGAGATAATAACAATATGTATTTTGAAGTTCTCTAATGTGAGGCAGGAGTTGGGGAAGAGAGATTGTGAGCCTGGTCCTGAAGTCATTGAGGAAGGAAGAGGAGTGTTTTGGAGGTCTAAAAGCAACAGACACTAGAATTGTAACTGGGACATAAATATAAACTGTGTGAACTTCTAAGGAGGAGAGGATGCTGAGGGATAGTGATAGAAGAGCCTGGAAATAGCAATGAGGAGCAAGGAGTATTCTACATCCCCCACCACGAAGAGTGAGTCAGGGGGAATGAATAAAAGTGCAATCAGTGCTGGAAAGGGCAGCCAGAAAAGTTATGTCATCAGGAGGGAGCCAAGTCTTTGTGAATGCGAGAAGATGGAGAAAGCAAGAAAGAAATAAATGATCAAAGCTAGCTTCTTATTCATGGGGCAAGCATTTCTGAGAGAACTAGAAAAGTTAGGTAACTTTAGAGTTGGGTATTGGGGGTGGATGGGTTGGGCCAAGGGGCATGAGAATATGGGATTGGCCAGTGATATGGGGAATGGTATTTGAACAATGGTCACAAAGAGGTTCAGAATAATTAGGATGGGGTAGTTATGATAGAATTGGAGTGTCATGTGCAAAGAACAGTAAATAGGACAATGTGGCCAGATTATAGAATATGAAAGGGAATGAAAAGTAAGAAGCTCAGAACAATTAAAAAAAAAGCCATAATGTGAAGAGATTTAAATGCCAAAGAAAGGACTTATATTTGATCTTGGAGGTAATAGGGAGCCACTGGAGTTTTTTGAGTAAGAGCTTGCCTGGTGAGACCTACACATTTGGAAAATCATTTTGACAGTTATGTGGAGGAGACTTGAATCCAGGAAAATAATTAATAGATCAAGAAATCAATTAGAAGGTTATTATGATAATCCAGATATAAGATGATGAGGACCTGAATTAGCATAGTGGCTTGTGAATAGAAATAGGACTATATATGAGATAAACAAGAAGATTATACAACTGAAGGATATATGGTATTAGTGAGAATTAGTTACAAACCTGAATGTCCGGGAGGATAGTGGTGCCTTCTGTAGGTGATGAAAAAGATAGGGTCTTGAGTAAGGAAGACCTTCCTAAGTTCAAATCTAGCCTCAGAGTATTACTGGTCTTATGATCTTGGGCAAGCCAATTAACTTCTGCTTCAGTTTTCTGAATTGTAAAGTGGAGATATGGCAAGTAGGTGGCACAGTGGATCAAGTACGAAGCCTACAGTCAAGAAGACTGATCTTCATAAGTTCAAATCTGGCCTCAGACACTAGCTGTGTGACCTTGGCAAGTCATTTAACTTTGTTTGCCTCAGTTTCCTCATCTGTCAAGTGAGCTGGAGAAGAAAATGGCAAACCACACCAGTATCTTTGCCAAGAAAACTTCAAATGGAGTCATGAAGAGTCAGACATGACTGAAATGACTGAACAACAACAAAAAAGTGGGGATGATAATAGTTCTTACCTGTCATGGTCATAGTAAGCATCAAATGATACAATATTTATAAAATATTTAAGCACAATGCCTGGCACATAGTAGATGTTTAATAAATACTTGGTTTTTTGTTTTCCTTCCTATAGTAATAGAGAAGGTCAGAAGAGGGTTAGATTTGGGTAAAGATAATGTATATTCCTTTAAACATGTCAAGTTTTTGTCTTTGAATGGGCCACACTGTATTATGAAAGAGGCTGAAAACAGCTTCAAAAGTTATGGATTTGGATAATTAGATTCCAGAGTGTGGAGCAGGACAATATATCTGAAGCCTAGTGCACATTGGAGTGGCATGTCTGCCAAACTAATGTACTAATGTAATAGGGTTTTAATAATGTAACTAATAGGGTAATACCTGTAAATGTAATAGGGTGATAATGTAACCAATATAATAGGGTTTCCTAGGGTCTTCCGGAAGGTTCTAGTTTCTCTGTGAGAAGTTAAAATTTGTATTTTAGGTTGAGAATGGGAAGGGACTTCAGGGGTCCTGTTGTCCAATCCCATTATTTTAGAGGTGAGGAAACTGAAACCAAAAAGATTAAGCATTCGAGTGATTTGTCAGGGCTAAGTCCTGAAATAAGAACCTTTGACTCTTGAGTCCGACATTTTTCCCACATCACCTGCCATCCGTATTTTAGAATGTTTTTGAACAATATACCTGGAGTCAGAAAGACCTGAGTTCAAAGCTGGCCTCAGACGATTACTAGCTTCGTGACTCTGGGCAAGTCATTTAACCCTGCTGTTTGCCTTAGTTGTCTCATCTGTAAAATGAACTAGAGAAGGAAATGGTAAGCCACTATTGTCAAAGATTTTTCATTGACAAGAAAACCTCAAATGGGATCATGAAGAGTTGGATACGACTGAAATGATTGAGCATTGAGCATTAGACTATGGGGCTTCTGAGGCCCCTTCCAGCTCTCAATTAGCAATCAGTTCTTTTCTTCTATTTAATGCTGTATTCATTCATCCATTCAATATTTATTTGTTTATTTATTCATTCATTCATTTATTTGTGGAGAGGCAATCGGGGTAAGTGACTTGCCCAGGGTCACACAGCTAGTGAGTGTTATGTGTCTGAGGCCAGATTTGAACTAAGGTCTTCCTGATTCCAGGGCTATCCACTGCACCACCTAGCTGTCCCTCAATAAATATTTATTAAATATGTAGAGCATTGGGCTAGGCTTAGAGAAGATACAAAGTTCAGATAAGATATGGTCATTCATCTCACAGCATTATATACTAGAAAAAAAACCTCTACACAATATATGGTAAAAAGAAACATAGGGACTTGAGGATATGACAGTTTAGAGCCAGGGGGAGGAAACCTGTGGCCTCAAGGCCATGTGTGACCTTCTAGATCCTTGGGTGCAGCCTTTTGACTGAGTCCAAGTTTTACAGAACAAATCCCTTTTATTAAAGGGATTTGTTCTGTGAAGTTTGGATTCAGTCAAATGGCAGCACTTGAGGACCTAGAGGGCCACATGTGGCCTCAACGCTGCAGGTTCCCCACCCCAGACTAATCAACTCATTTTAGGTCCCATGCACTACTTCATTCCCGCTAATTCTGAGCAGAGAGAGAGAGGGATGGGCGTTTCACAGGGTGGCTGTGAGGATAAAATGAGATAAAATGCAAAACTTGAAGAACAATACAAATATCACCCCATTATTTGCCAGATAGTGTAGTGAACAGCATGGAAGTACAAAAAGATGATGTGAGTTTAAATTTTGCCTCAGGCATTTAGACAGTTATTATAGGTATGAAGGTAGGCAACTCAAATGATCTCTCCTGGCCACTGTTTCCTCATCTGTAAAATAGGAACTGATTGCTCATAAATGATTAACAAAAAGGGGGGGGGAGTTTGAAAAAAATGGGCTTGAGATTCAAAACTACTTTCCTCTATGCTGTCAGCAGTGGAATGAATATTGAGAGGAAAGAGCATTGCTTTGCAGGCTAAGGACCATGGTTTAAATCTCAGCTCTACCAGCTTTGTTACTTTGAGCGAGTCCCAAATCTCTTTTAGCCTCAGTTTCTCATCTGTAAAATGAGGAAGTTGATCAAGTGGCCTCTAGTGTCCATTCTAGCTATAAAGTCATGATGATCCTATCTTATGCCCTCTGGGTCATAGATCTTGGTTCTGATTCTCTGGAACCTTTGGCAAGTCACTGAACATCTCTGGGTCCCAGCTTCATTATCATTAAAATAAGGGGGTTAACCCTTGGAGGGTCAGTCAGGATTGGGCCTTGCCTATTTGCATTATCTTCTCAGAATCACACTCACAAACTGGGGGACATGCTGTGAGTAGGAAGTCCTTCCTGGAAGGAGACTGAAGCCATCCTTTGATATATAAATTCTTTCGTATTAGAACTGGCAGAAAGGGGGCCACTTCAAACTTGAGTAACTCATTCTGAGATAAAAACAAAAATCCCCTCTGAAAGAAAAATATATGTAGGGGTTAGACTAAATGGCTTTTAAAGTTCCCCTGGCTCTAGCTCCTATGACCTATATAGTGGTTTAATTGTTTCACTTACAATTCTAAAAAATGGACAAGGCGTGAGTATTATTATCTATTTTACGGATCAGTTCTATGAGACTCAGAGAGGGTTAGTTAATGTCAGAGTTAGGCCTCAAACCTAAGTCTTCTAATTCCAAGACCTATGTGTCTTTTCCCCCACTTCCTATTACAACATTCTGAAACACTAAGTATTACAATAGTCAAGCTGTAAAGGATAGGGTTGATCCTACCTGAAAGAATGAATTGACCCAACTTCTTGTGATTCAGTTTAATTGAGGACCCTGTTTAAGAAAAACAAAACAAAATCTTGAGAATGGTATTACTGTGTCTTTAGTACTCATAAATGTGCATGTATGGATTATGGCACATACAAAAGAACAGATCACTTAGTTATCACTTAGACATTCTGGATTCAACTAGACATATTTAGAAATATATTATAAAATGCCAGGTATGAGTTAGGTAATGTACAAGTGTATATGTCATAAAGTTAGAAACAGGCTCATTCTAGGCAATTACTAGCCTAAGAAAAATGGTCAGGAAAAAAAATGAACATAGGAAGAAGATGAGAATATCCTTAGGGAAATATTTCAAGTTATTTGTTCCAATTTCAAACCCTCTTGAAGTTTTCTGACCCTCTCCAATTAGTCCATTTTAATAAAAGGCAGGCACATTTGACCCTTCAACTATTCAAATGGCAAGTTTCAAAGCATCCCTTATGGCCAATGTACTTTCGTAAATGCTTTCCACTAGCAAAGGTTAATGGCTTTTGTTCATGCCAGTGAATACATTATGACCACCAACACAGAAGCTCAAGAACATGGCATCAAGTTTTGCACAATTTCAGGAAGATGAAAGTCACCCCTTAAAGTTACTGACAATTTGGCCAATCTGGATGAAATTAAAGAAAGTGGATATGCAATGCTGGTCATTCAACCCCAGGGAATACTTTCTATTCCTCTTCAGTGTGATTTCACCCTTCTGCCTTCAGCTCCTGTTGGTCAGGAGGTACAGGAGAGACAACGAAAATCCAGAGAGAAATGACCACTCCTAGAGTCCCAGGGGAATATTCTGGTGTGCGTGTGGGTCCTTCCTGAATAGCTGGAGGTGGTTAGCAGGGCCTGAGAAAATTAATGTTAGTTAATTTCACCTGGTGATGTTGGGTGGCACAAGAGATTACTGAAAGATCATTCCCAAGACTAGGGCAGAGAGTTAAAGAAAAACAAAATAAGGACATAATGAAACCGTAGTAGATTTTATAAATATTGAGGATTCAGAATGGCATTTTAGTGCTAATGCTCTTGCTAATACTAGGAATAATAATAATAATAGTGTGTGGATTCAGGGAGGGGGAAGAAAGAATATGGAATATGTCTGTACCATTCAAGAAATACTCATTGCAAATTTTCCTATGCGGGTTAAAAAACAAAACAAAACAACCTGCTTTCTTACAATCAGCATTAAAAACAAATGTCCTTTTAACTTTTGCTAATATTTCAGAGCCTGAACTGTGAAGCAAATATCAATATAATAATGGGGGGGAAGCATGCTCTATAATAAATACCATTTCCTCCTGTTGGCTGGAAATAGAAGAGTTACATTCTAATTGGGGATCCGATTACACAATCACTCCAAATTTAGTTTGCTTTGAAAAATGCATACTGTGTACACTCTACAGAGGCAATTGCTTCTCCAAAAAAAAAAAAATATGTTCCACCTCTTCTAAAGCCTCTGGTTAAATTTTTATCTAAGCCATCAGATTTAGCAATTTGTAACTGATCTAATCTCTCCACCAAATCCTTGCTCATTGAAATTGCATCCAACAGCTCCACACTATAAACCTTTCAATTCACATAAAACTGAATGACAGCTTAGGTTTCTTTTTTTTCTTTTTGCCATTTTCATGATCTCTTACTGTTCCTCCTTTAAAAAAAAAAAACACCACAACAACAAAGCTAAAAAAAAAAAATCATTTTCAGATATATTTAACCATCATGCATTATGAATCATTTCAGCCACCACCAGTTATCATATTATGAAATAGATAATCATGGGCAATTAACATTCTAAGAGCATAATGAATCGCATTAACATCATCAGTCATCAAAATGAGACTTTAAGTAATCCCAATGTTCTTTTGTTTGATTTATATGAAGAAAATAAGGCTCCCAGATAACTGTTATCATAAGCTCTGTTTCACTATTAGGCCCTAACTGGGAGATAAACAACCACACAAATATCTATTAAGTAAGCTTCTTTGGGCTTGAGTTAATTTGTTTGGAAATAAATACTCAATTCCACAACCTCCTTAAGTATTAATGGTTTTAACTAATTGAATTTTGGGATCAAGAAGACCAAAGAGTCTAGCACTGAGTCACATCTCATCACATAGAATTAGAACTGGAAGGAAGGTCAAAGACCATTTAGTCCAGTCTTCTCATTTTGCAGAGGAGGAGACTGAGGCGTAGGGGAGCTGTTACTTGCCTGAAGTTAGAGTTAGTTACCTGTCACATTGGATAGAGTACTGAAGTTAGAGTTGGAAAGTCCTGAGTTCAGCCCTATACACTACATACAATAGCTGTGTGACCCTGGGCTAGTCACTTGACCTCTGTCTGCCTTTGTTTCCTCAATTGCAAAATGGGGATAGTAATAGCACCTACCACCAATAAGGTGTTGTTTTTTTTTTTTTTTAAGGCAATTGAGGTTAAGTGACTTGCCCAGGATCACACAGCCAGTAAGTGTCAAGTGTTTGGTCTGAGGCTGGATTTGAACCCAGGTCCTCCTGACTTCCGGGTCGGTGCTCTATCCACTGCGCCACCTAGCTGCCCCCACCAATAACTGTTTTGAGGATAAAATGAGATAATATTGATAAAGCACTTTGTAAAACATTATATAAATGCCATGATGACAATGATGATGATTTGAATCTAAGTTCTTTGACTCCACGTCACTTGATCATAGATGTTGCCATCTCATACAACTGATTCATCTTTCCAGAGAGGAAATTGCTTTGGGAGTGCAGTCCAATTTTTCAAGCCTCTGGACTCAGATTTAATGCATTGCAGCATACTAGGTTCTCTTTTGGCATGAAAAAGTGAATGGGAGAACTTCTTAAGCACCCCAACATATCAGGTGAGAAAATAAAATTTTGGAGAAGCTAGACACTACCCCTCCCCTCGTCCTGAACTCATTCCTGGGAAAATAAGCAGCACTACTCTAATCTTGTCAATATCAGCCCAGCTCCCATCAGTCTCCCTTTTTTTTTATAATGCTTCATTTGTACATATCTGCCATACAAATGCAAAAGAACAGAGTGTTTGTATCTAAACAAAATTCTGGCTCCTTTTAAAGGGGAATTACAGATTTAGAAGTGGAAGGTACCATAAAGATCATCTAACCCAACCCCCTCATTTGATAGATGAGGAAGCTGAGTCCCCAAGAATAAAGTTGGCTCATCCAATGTCAGAGTTTGAACCCAGGTTCTCTGATGCTAGTATCAACAATCTTTCCAATGCATCACTATGACTCTCATATCATAATGCCTCTCTGACAGGCCTACTATGACTTCTAAAAGGAGGAACTATGGTAGGGACAATAGCAGGTTACAGGCTATATAAATGGCTCCTTTGGAAGTTCCACATATGTTTTATATTCTAAGATGATCCTAAGATTTAGACTGATGATGATGATCCTGATCAAAGAATCACACTTATATAGCACTTTAAGGATTGCAAAGTTCTTTACAAATATCTCAATTTATCCTTGCAATAGCCCTGGAAAGTAGGTGCCATTATTATTCTAATTTTACAGATGAAGAAACTGAAACAAACTGAGGTTAAGTGACTTAACCAGAATCACACAGCTAGGAAGTGTCTAAGGTGAGATTTAAACTCAGATCGTCTAGTCTAAGTCCTTCTTTTTATGGAAGAGGTGGCTGAGGACAGAAAGGCTTCTTCATTTGGCCATGGTCAAAAGAGTAACAAGAAGAAGAAGAAACTGGATTCGAATCCAAGCCTTCCAACCTCAGGTCCAGTCTTCTGCCAAGCACACCACATTTCTTTTTCCCAATATATTAAAACTACCATTTCTTCTGACCCACAAGCCTCCTGAAACCAAGACCAACATACTTCAGGTGTCAGCTTACATTCACTTGTGATCTATTTATTAAAATGTTATTGTTTTTCAGGGAGGCATTGTAGTTGGGGTGAATCAAAGCTATTCCCAGAAGTGTAAGCATGGATGGTTTTCATTAGGTACAGTTCTTTCCACCATTCAAAAACAGATCTAGCATGTGATTACCTAAGCAGTCCCATGATTTCCTGTTGAGAATTTAGACTGTGTGAACCATTTAAAAATCTAATGAGAATTGACTCAGCTGTTCTCATTTTTTGCCATTATTGAGAAATTCATTTGGGAGTGCCACATGAAAAAGAAATCCAGTAGAATCCATTGCTGAACACCCTCTGAGAGGATTAAGATGAGCCCCACCCACTCTTGATTTCACTCTCACCCTCACCCTTACCCTCTACTCCACCCTTGGCTGGGCAACAACACACCTGCTCAACCATTTCTGCTTTTCTAAAGGTGGCTGAATTACTCTATCTTGTGATATTGCTACATCTGATTAGCATGCAATTAGAACATTCTGGTTTTAGGGGTTTGTAAAGAATTCAAAGGCTTTACTAATGCAGAAAGGAAAAACTACCAAAATTACTCTAGGGACCTGCTTGGAAAGTGGTTGGGAGGGAGGGAGATATTCAATATAGGTTTTCTAAACACACTCCTGGTTGGATTGTGAGGATCAAATCAGATAACAAATGTAAAGCATTTACTATAGTGCCTGGTGTAAAGTAAAGGCTATACAAATGTTGGTTATTATTAGTTATTAACTTGCAGAGCTTTTGTGAAGATCAAATGAGGGATTTAGAAAATGCTTAGCACAATGCCCAGTACATAGTAGGTGCTTAGTGAATGTTTGCTTCCTTTGTTTTCACTTGTGTTACTTGTTTCACAGTGTAGTCTAACATGTCATAAAATGCTTATCGTTATCATTATTATTATTTTTGACAAGCCTGTTACTTTATTGGTATAGGGAACTCCTAGTAAGGAAGTCATTTTACCAATGCAGAATGGCAACTGTTGCAACTTGTAGTTTCAAAGAATTGTCTTGGACATTGAAAGATTGAATGACTTGCCCAATATCACATGACCAGTATGTGTCAATGATAACCGGTATGTGTCAACGACAAGTTAAACCTGATTCAACTTCCAGATTCCAAGGTGTTTTCTCTGTCTGCTTCTCCATGCTGCCACTCGTAATGAGAACAACAACCACTATGCCAGCTAATGTTATTATTTGGTCTTTGTTCTCCTCATTTTATATATTCAATGGCGTTCAACTAGAAATTATCCCGGAAGACTTCACTACCTTGCTATTATTCTTTTATGTTTCTCTGTTGCAAATAATAAAATGATTGGAAAATAAGCTCAACCTCTGCAGGTTTACAAGAAGTATTTTTTGGACAATCCCAGATGGAGATAAGAGAATAGGGATGGCATGTACTTTTTCCTATTCCCATGTGGTTTTGATTTCTTCAATTAGGTCTTTATATTCTAAGAGCTTTTTAAAATTTTTACATAGTTTGGGGATTTGGTACGGTGACATCCTTTAAAAACATTGTTCTTTTATGAGTCTGTGTTTTATGTAGGTCATTATGGTTGGTAGCTTTGTCTGTGATGAAGCTACAGTGCAAGTAAAGTGTATCTGCTGAATTCTTTCAAGATATTTTGGGGTTTGTATTTGTAGCTCTGTAAATTGTCATCTGTTTATGAAGGATAGTGATCTTTTGATGTATAATTTTAGTCAGTTGATTGTGGATTTCTAGATATTTAAGGAAATATTACATTTTTTTCAACCTGAAGTGGTATGTCGAACAGTGTCTTACAAAATGTGAAGTCCGGGATTCTTAAGGACAACCTTCTGGTGATTTCTGATAGCCATGACCTGGTTCTGTATTGCTACCATAAATGCCTCCATTTCTATAAGTAAACCTGCCAATTGTTTGAAGCATCTTTGTCTACGTATTGTTGGTTGGGTTCCTGTAGATATTGCTCATCAAAGGCCTTTTGGCTTCCTTCTTGGATCCTAGCTGTTTCATAGACTCAGTCCAGTATTAAGACAATGTTAGTTAATTGGTTATTATTGTTGTCAGCTGTTGTTCCCCAAAGTATATTGTTCTTGAATTGTCATCCTGGAATATTAATCCCAAAGCAATTCATCCATTTTCTATATTTTAAAATACAATAAGAGATATTGAAATAATAACAATTTTTGTAAAGTGGAAATGTTGCATTATGGACAATATGAACTCTGTTTTTTCATATACATTAAAAAAGGGAGGCAGTATCATGTTACCTTAAATAACTCATTTCTCTTCTATGTACGTCAATTTTCTCATTTGTAAAATGAGGGAGTTGAACTAGATGGCCTAAAAGGATCCTTCCATCAGCAAATCTAATAATATCCTCTGCTTTTTAAAAATTATCCTGCTGGCACTTCTTTACACATGAAAATTCTAACCTACATCTATTCTTGTAGCTAGATCTAACCTAGTATTAGGTTTCTCTTCTATGAACTTCTGAAGTGTTTTCCTCATTTTCACAAAGAATAAATTGAGTATTTCATGTTTTCATAGCCTGGGAACAAATAACATTTTTGTACTCTGCTACCCTTGTCAGATATTCCTCATCTAAACATTGTGTTTCTTTTCAAGATACCTTGTAAGAGACCAGCAATCCAAACTTTCCCAACCTAGCCCTATGAGACAGTCTTTCCTCTTACAATTCACAGTTTGCAAATTAATCAGATGGTTTGTCCCTTTGGAAATAACAATAACTTTCCGACATAACACTTCTGAGGCATTCCTTATATTTGAAGAGCCATGCAAAGCATTAACAAATTAATCAAATTAGATAACAATTTTATTATGAACTGAGCATTACAGTGAATCATTTGCTGGTGAATATCAAGATGGTATATGCATATGTGTCACTTTAGAAGTAATAATTATGGCTATGTGCGGTAAAGTATTTATTACCTTATCTAATTAATACACCTTTTGGCATGTCAGGGTTTGTGGGTAATTATAGTTTTCTATTGCGGTAATAATTTGTATGATTTATGAAGCCTATGAAGCGGCACGGGGAGCCAAAAAGCTGTCTGGAATAATTACAGTTAAGCAGTGTGATCAACAGGTAAGCTCAGCCAAAAGAACACAGCCCTGAGGATAAGGGCCTCAAACAAACAGAAGCAATCCAAGGTGTTCACTTCACAGCTTGCTTTTTCTCACCTGAAAAAATGGCCCACCCACTGTTCTTAGTTACACTAACAAAGAACTGATTGCTTAAGCAGTAAGTAGTGTCTAGCCCTTCCCCAGCCACTAGGGTGTCCAGGTGGAGGATTCAATACAAATAAATAAGAGAATCAATCATAAATAAATAAATTAATAAAAATACTGCTGGGAAGTCGCATGTAATATCTTTTAGGACAGGGAAAGTCCAAGTATAGATACAGATAATTTGTTTTTAAGAATATGCATTTGTTTGGAAGTTATCAAAAGCTCTTAGCTTACATTTAAATGACTTCTCCAGTTGAGGATCATGTCCTTTCTTTTCTACAGTTTTCCATTCTCAGAGGTCCTTAGTTTCCAGGATACGTTTAGAAACAGGCCACCCAGAAATAATGTCCCAATATCAGCAATTCACCAATTAAGTCTTGTTCATACCCAGGAGTTGACTTAATAAAAAAAAAATCAGATTGAGAAAAGTAGTCAAATTATTTCCTTGTTCTGCCTGCATTCTATGGTGTATTTTTTTTTTAAGCTAGGTAATAAGTAAACATTTTATGAGGTTGTTCTATAGTAGGTATGGCTTTTTCCTTAATAAGGTTATTTTGACTTTTTTGCTGGACACTCCATATTAATGCCCTTAGGTGTGTAATGTTTTAATTGGTGTTCAACACATACACTGCACTAAGATATCTTATCTTGTATGAAGAAGCAGTAGGTAAATTTCTGTGAACTGTGTTCTCAATATGTGGGAAGCTATTAAATTTGTTTTATTTTTCATTGGGAGACTAATATAATTATACTACCTGGTAGAGTTCTCAGCTACTATCTCAAAGTACAGCCAAACTATTTTGAAGAATAAAGAGGAACCCAAGGTTAAGTGACCCATATAGAACTACAGGGGGCCAACACTGGAAGAGCTTCCCCCCCAAAAAAATACATTTTATTGATGTTTTAGTCTTTATATCCCAGTCATTTCTTACCACATTCCCAACATTAAGTCCTCATTTGTTATAAGGAAAAATCATTAAGCAAAATATCAGACAAAGGGTACATTTGACAGTGTATGCAATATTTTATCCCTAATAATCCTCCACCTCTCTGTCATGATGGAGGGTCTCTTTCATAATTTTTTCATGGGGACCTTAACTGGAGTTTTAGTAACTCAGGGTTCTACTCCTTTATAGTGATCATTTCATTTATTCTGTTGAAGTCCTTGTGTATATTGCTTCTCTGGTTCTGCTTAATTAACTCTGCATCATTTCAAGTATATTGTATCACATTAATCTGAGTTCTACAGTCATCATTTCTTAACCATAAGATATTATACCATATTCACATACCATAGTTGTTTTTTTTTTTTTCTCAACTGTTTCTCAACAGATGGACCACCACTTTGTTTTTGGTTCTTTGCTACCACAAAGTTGCTGTTATGAATATTTTGATATACATATGATTTTTTCTTCTGTCTTTGAATTCATTAGAATCTATGACTAAAAGTAGAATCTTTATTTTAAAGGGTATGGACACTTAGTCACTTAGGGACCTCATGTTTGATTCAATACATTAAAATTAGGAATCAGGTTACTGTGATTGAAAAGACCCAATTAGACCTCTGATATAACCAATGCTTTTGTATGATGTGACTTTCCCATTTACACTGACAGACCTTTGTAAGAAATGGAAAGTTGAGACATGTATCTGGCACGTTCAACTGGATGGTTCATGTCTCCTGATGTAGATGTCAGCTTCTACTTCTTCTAAGCCTCTGATGACCTCAACCCTGTCAAAACAAGGAGAAGGCAATGGCGAGTGGCAATAATGAAAATAAGGGAGTTATCTGGGGGTGGGAGAATGGGGATGTTATCAGAGTACTAAAACAATGATTCTGAATAGGCCTTCCTTATTTCTGAGGATACAAAAGCTGACACTATATTAGCAAATTCTCCATTTGTCTTTTGAAATATTTTTAGTAAAAAAATTCCAAAGTTAGAAAGGACAGAAAAATAGCCTAGAAAATTCATAATAGCAAATAATAATTTCTTTTTCATCTGAACTTTGTTATTGCTTACTGGAGCATACATCTATAATACATACATATAGTATTTATAAAATAAGGTAACTAGTCATAATTTTCTCAAACAATTATGGGATGATGAAATGGAGAAACTACAGTTTTATTTTCCTTTTGTCTTGACTAAAATATGATACTGGGGGAAAAAAAGAAACTTCATTCATTTAAGTATGATACATTATTATTGTGTCCTATGCACTCCATTCCATTGAAATGTCTTTTTGGAATCAAAGAACTAAATGTCAAAGAAAGTCCCCAATGCTAAAAGTATAGAGCTCCTCCTGGGAGGTTATGATTTCAAATTTAACCCATCACCTTATTCAGCATATAAGGGAAAATGAACAGATAGTGTATATTACGTACATTTCAAAATGATAAAATTGTTTTAGTACTTAAAGCTCCATCATGGATTAAAAAGCTAATGGAGTAGTAAAACTGAAAAATAAGTCCCACAACCATATATATTTAATGCTCAAAATTATCACTCATCCAAATGGAAACAAAGACCATCTATCTAAAAACCTCTCTTTTTTCCCTCTAACACTTTCTTCCGTCATTCCTAGATATCATAAAACTCATTTTTTTAAAAAAATTCATTATTATAAATTTCTTGGTGAATTCCTTTTAAAAAATATCCAGTTGCCTTTTATTGATTTTTTTATCTAAAAGTTCTTTTATATGTATTTTAATTAAAGGTATGGTTTTAAAATATTTTGCAGATTTTTTTAAACAGATGCTTTCCTAACTCTATTATCTTGTAAAACATAAGGTTTTACATAAGAACATAAGAACATCATAAAAACATATATAAAAGGTTTTACATAAAAACATAAGAACATCATCTTTTGGTGCATTTAAATCACTTAAGTATTAAAGTTATTGGTATTTTCTCACAATATACTAAATTAATAATTTAATAATGATATTGATGATGATGATACCCAAAATTCACCTTGATATAGAACTTTAAGGAGAAAAGTCAACCACTGTCTTTATACTAGTGTGAAGTGAGTAGTACAGAAAAAGAAACTGAAGCTCAGAGAGATTAGGAAATTGGGTGATATTGTTAGGAAATAGAGAAGTTACAGTGTTCTCATTTATTTGTGTAGCTTTATTTTATTTTTCCTGATTTTCCTTGTTTATCCTCCACAAAAGAATTTTGCTGATATCTTATTATGATGTGGTGGTAGACCATTGATTGGCCTTCAAAGACCAGAGAAGCAGGAGTTCTGTCAAGTCTGTCAAGCAGGAAATTATTCAAAGAAGGACTCTTGTATGTCTGTCATTCAATGACCAACTCGGCTAAATTTAAAGATTCTCATCATGAGACTGATCACATGGTGAAGAAATTTTTAGTTGTGACAATTTAGAATTTGGCCCTGAGTTCTAATGCTGGCTCCCATTCACTGTGTGACAATTGGCAAGACACTTAATCAATCTGGGCCTCAATTTCTTTATCTGTAAAGGGAATATACAGGACTTGTTGACCTCTAAGGTTCCTTCTGGCCCTAAGGCCATGATTTTAGGATTTTATGATCCTAAGGCTTTGTAATAATGGGTGGTGAAATTGATACCACTCACCCAAACCTACAAAAATGAAAACACAGAACCTGAAATATTGATGTATAAGGCATAATTACCTTAAATGCTAATGTCACTTATAAATGGCTCTTTTCAGGGAAAATGAAAACATTGCATAGACAGTTCATGGACTTCAATCCCTTTGCTCTAGCCTGTGGTCATCACAGATGTACTGGCAAGAATTTTGTCATCTACCCTTTCCAGGAACAACCTTTCTTCATTGTAAAAAGGATTGAAGATGCACCAACCTTTGTTGTCTTCAATGATTCTGTTCACAGATGGTGGTAACAAACACATAAATCTTGGTTCACCTCATTGAGTTTCTTTGCATTCTGGCAGGGAATCATTCTCTGAAGTGTTGCCTCCTTGCCTCAGAGATGCAGAAAGTCTTGACATTAATTATCATCATTGCTCAGCTGTTTGGCAGAGCCAAAAACAAGGGGAAAAAAATGAACCACCTAAACTGGCTCTCAGCCATGTCGACAAAGCTATTTCGCAAGTGGGATGAATCACTGAGGCAGCATAGGAAAGGCTAATTCTCTAGGGGTACCCAGATTTTTTGTTTTCTTTATCAGCTGATTAGAGGTGAGGGGTCCCAGGCAGGTTGTGACCTGAGCACTTCCTGAAAAAAAATAGCCCAAATCCTACACACTGCGAATGTCTGGCTGGGCCCATGGCAGGTAGAGAAACATGTGGGTGATGTTTCTTGAGAGCTGATAGGAGATTAGAGCAACTTGGCTATCAACCCAGCTTAACTTTTTTCAGTTTACCAAGCCACTTCATCTCATTGCACATAAAAAGCACATGCACACAAAGATTTAGCTGAATGAATATTCCTATATACTTTGTTTTTGTAGTCTGTTGTTGGACTTGCTCCTGAAGGTGGCTTTACTCTCAGCTATTTTTATGTCTCTTTGCTTTTGTGCAAGGTAGTTTAGACTTAGACTGCAAGGCTACAAACTGACTTCAATCTTGGCTCTGTCACTAATTTCCTTTGTAACTTCAGGAAATCTTTTAACCTCTCTGATCCTCAATTTCCTCACTGCTATTATAATCACCTAACCATCACTACTACTGCTATTTCTAATCAGAACCCAGCAATTCCAATTTATTACCCATGTCATGGGAGGTGGGATTGAAAAGGGAAGATCAATGCAAAAATTAAAGAAAGTCAGCCAGTGATGTATAGCAGGTTCTCTCTGTTCTTGGCAGCGACTAGAGCAACTGTGAAGGCCTTGATCGAACCTTGATATGTTGGATAATAGAATCTAACTATACCACTAATTGGATCAGCACCCTGGTTAATATGAGGAAATTGTTTCTATAAATGTAAAGAAATAGGCAGAGCAGTGTAGTGTTGTAGTCTAACCCTTCTCAGAATCATTGTGATGGCCAGCTTGACATGAAACGTAGTAGAATGAATATCACTTTCATGTGCTGGCACCATAAGCAGGAAAGATACATCAGAATAAATTAGAACTATACATACCTCAACTGCCTTGGTGTAAATGGGGTTAACCACTAGAGTATACCAACCATGAATGTGTATGGAATAAAAGATGTGAATGCATTTATTATGTGTCCATCATGATGGAACAGAGACACGTAATAAATGCATTCATTTAATGACATTGTTAACACATATCCTTTATTAGCAAGGACTTAACAGTGTTTTTGCCATCGATAATCTCAGCTCTAAGCTACACAATAATGTACTGCAGATCAGGGCAGAGCCACATAAGAACTACATTCGTGAGCCCAGATTAGATAAAATAGGCACGGATATTGAAAAGTTATTTAAATCTGATGAGGGAGAAACTGAAAAACTCAAAGGCATTGAAAACACAAACTCCAGAAATGTTACCTAATAAAAATGAGTGGCAAAAATAATGCTAAAGTATTGAATGATTCTAAAAAGAAGATGGGCATATTCACATTGGAATGTTGAAAAGTCCTTTTTGAGTTTGACAGAATGAATGCAACTAATAGATCAAGTACATCAAAACAGAGCAATTAAAAATTCTGGTATCTATTATAACTATCATTAATTTATGCATTCTCCCACAATATTTACAAGAAGGTGTAAAAATATTTTAGGTCCTGCACACAGGGGTGCTATACTGTGACTATTGCTACAGGAAGACGCATATGAGGAAAGATAAAAGTCTTTTAAAAATTAATATTTTATTTTCTCCCAATTAAATGTGAAAAGAATTTTCAACATTCATTTTTAAAATTAAGTTCCAAATTCTCTCCCTCCCTCCCCACCCCACTCATTGAGAAAGCAAGCAATTTGATATAAGTTGTACATGTGTAATCATGTAAAACATTACCATATTAGTCAAGTTGTAAAAGTAAACAGAGACCAAAATGAAAAGAAAAATAAAGTGAAAAAAAAAAGTACGCGTCTTCTCCGCATTGAAATTCGGGGGGGGGGGGGCGGAGCCAAGACGGCAGAGTAAAAGCAGTGACTTGCTTGAGCAGTCCCCCAAACTTCTCCAAATATCTATTTAAAAAATGGCTCTAAACAAATTCTAAAGCAGCAAAACCCACAAAAAGACAGAGTGAAACAAATTTCCAGTCAAAGAGCCTGGATGGTTGATGAGAAAGGTATATCCCTCTGGGTGGGGAAGGAGCACAGTTTGGCATGGGCATGCAGGCCACAGCAAACCTGGAGCAGGCCTCAGAGGATTGAATTGCAGGCAGCTTTGGCAGTCTCCAGACTTCTCAACCTGTGAACGAAGAGAGCTTAGAAGGTCAGTGGGAAAAGTCTTTCTGCGGTGCTGAAAGAGAAGCACAATGGGGTTCCAGCCCCATTCCCCGAGCTCTCGGCTATCTCCAGAGCTTCTGGCCCACAGACTAAGGGGGATCAAGTGGCTAATCAGAGGGGGATTTCAGGGGTCTCTCTGCTGGTGCAGGATTCTCTTGCTTTGCCTATGCTTGGATCTGGGTCACAGTTCTGGGTGGAGGTCCTGGGGTGAGGAGGAGCTCTGGCGTGGAGAAGCTTGTAGTGGCAGGCGAGAGGAAATCCTCCTCACAGTTTCAAGACAGAAAAGAGTGCTTGTGGTCACTTGGAGACCAGAGCACAGGCCAGGAAAAGAGTAAACACCTTACCCTTGATCATAGCACCTTGGAAGAACTGAAAATTTATAGGTCCCTAGAAGTATCTCTGAAAACAGCTGCACAAAACCACGAAAGCTTGGGACAGTACATTCTCCACACTGGAAGCAGAACCCCTACCTTAACAAATAGTTTATAACTCAAGTAATTGGCTAAGCTCATGAGCAAGCAGAACAAAAAGAGTCAGACCATAGAATCTTACTTTGATGACAAAGAAGATCAAAACATACAACCAGAAGAAGACAAAAAAGCCAAAGCTCCTATATCCAAAGCCTCCAAGATAGATAGATAGATAAATAGATAGATAGATAGATAGATAGATAGATAGATAGATAGATAGATAGATAGA
>NW_020954608.1:34371647-34457222 GCF_900497805.2 Vombatus ursinus | reverse complement strand
AGATAGATAGATAGATAGATAGATAGATAGATAGATAGATAGATAGACAGATAGAGGAAACAGGGTGAGTTGAAAATGAAGGGGTGATATCTAGAGAATAAAATTAAGGAGTGAGATGGGATTATATTGGGAGAAGGAGAAAGGGAGAGGTAGAATGGGGTAAATTATCTCACATAAAACAGACAAGAAAAGGCTTTTACAGTGGAGAGGAAATGGGGGAAGGTGAAAGGGAATGAGTGAATCTTATTCTCATAGGATTTGGCTTGAGGAGGGAATAACATACACACTCTATTGGGTATGGAAATCTATCTTACCCTACAGGAAAATGGGGGGGAAGGGGACAAGAGAATAGAAGGATGATAGAAGGGAGGACAGATTGGGGGAGGGGGTAATAAGAAACAAACACTTTTGAGGAGGGACAGGGTCAAAAGAAAGAATAGAATAAATGGAGGGTGGGATAGGATGAAGGGAAATATACTTAGTTTTTCACAATGTGACTACTATGGAACTGTTTTGCATCACTACACATGTATAACCTGTATTGAGTTGCTTGCCTTTTCAATGAGGGTGGGGGGGAGGGACAAAGGGAGAAAATTTGGAACCCAAAGTTTTAAAAACACATGCAACTGGGAAATAAGAAATACAGGAAATGGGGTATAGAAATCTATCCTGCCCTACAGGAAAATAGAAAGGGAAGGGGATAAGGGAAGGAGGGGATAGATAGAAAGGAGGGCAGATTACTGAAAGGGGTGTACAGAATGCATACCATCTTGGAGTGGAGGGAGGGATGAGATGGGGAGAAAATTTGGAACTCAAAATCTTGTGGAAGTTGATTGAAAGTTTTAGTTGAAAAGTTTTTGGAAGTTTTAGTTGAAAACTAAAAATAAATTAAAAAAGAAGTTTTTTTTCCAAAAGTTTTTGGAAAAAAGTTTTTTGGAAGTTTTAGTTGAAAACTAAAAATAAATTAAAAAATAAAATCCTTTTTGAGCTCTTCCATGGTCTGAGACTAATTCATATTTTTTTCTTGGAGGCTGTGGATGTAGAAATTTTGACTTTGTTGTCTTCTGAGTGTATGTTTGGCCTTCCTTGTCACCACAGTAACTTTCTATGGTCAGAATTTTTTCTGTTGCTTGCTCATTTTCTTCAGCCTATTTCTTGACTTTTAACTCTTTGCTAATGTGGTGCTCTGCTTCCAGAGCAGGGGACATACCATCCCAAACTTCAGGAGTTTTATGCAACTGTTTTCAGAGATACTTCTAGGGACCTGTAAGTTTTCAGTTTTTCCAAGATGATATGATCTAAAGAGAAGTGTGTTTACTACTCTCCTGGCCTGTGCTCTGGTCTGCAAGTGGTCACAAACACTTTTTTTTCTGCCCCGGAACTGCGAGGAGGGTTCCCAATCCACTGAGGCTGCAATCTCTGGTGTGCTCCTCACCCTGGGACTGCCACCAAGGACTGCAATCTGGATCTGAGTATGAGCAAAGCAACAGCATCCTGCACCTGTACTGGTGCTAGTAAAGAGATCCCTTTAACTTCCTTCTGACCAGTTGTTTGACCCCCTTACTGTGTGTGGGCTGAGAGCTCTGAAAGCAGACACTGCAGCTTCTGATTCATTCACTCCCAAGGCCTGCTCCTGGTTTACTGGGGCCAGGTCTGTGCTGGTGTGCCTTGCACTGGACTGTGGTTATGTCAAAGGAGGAGCCAAAATTCTAAATTGTCTGCAATTCAGATAAAATCCATAGCTATGAGCTCAGATTCTTCATAATGATGTTTAAATCACTAAAAAAGCACTTTTCCAGTTTCCTCTGTGATGCAAGTTTCTTTAAATCTTTCTTAATAGAAAGTGAAACATATCTGTTACCAAAAGATTTTTTTAAAAGTGACTTGTCCAAATATGAGCCAATACTATGTGTATGTTCTTTATAGAAAATATTCTCATCTTGTATTGCCCCTAAATATAGACACAGTTACAAGATACTATATTAGTTGAGGAGCAGAAATGATGTTCCAAAAGGTCTCAGGGATATAAACAACAATTCATTATTGATTTGATGATTATTTAATACACCACATGAAAGCACTATGAGATTAATATTGATTTTATGGATTGTTGCCATACCTTTGACATAGTTCACAAGTAATACTTACAAAATACCCTGCACTCCTCCAGGCAAGGCAATCTATGTGTTATTTTCAAGGAGAAAGCTGAGGCTGAGTATGATAAGAGACTTTCTCCTAAAGTTAAAACTTATCAGGAAGAACATAGTAGGACAAATTGAAATATAGGCAATATCCATCTTAATGAATACTTTTGGCATAGTATAATGGATGACAGGAGACCTACAATATATCCAAACCAAAAATAATATGATATTAATGAAATGTGGGGATTATGGCTACAGAAAGGCTGTTGTAGAAAGATTAACATTCCCATACCCAAAAAGAAGATAAAGGATAGATACATGTTATTAAATTTAATGACACACAGCTTAAGCACTTGGAAAAATAGTTTTATAATAAACAGACTCCACAAAGAGGCTGATAACTAGATGTTTTGAATATAAATGAATGGATTTTAACCTTTGAATGGAGTCTATGAAATTCACATCATTATTAATAATGGTCATAAGATGTTAAGGATAGGGATAAAGATTGTACCTATGATTTTATTGGCATAAGGTCTTCTGTGTAGCAATGCAGGCACTATATAAATGCTCATTCCTTTCCCATCAATGACTGTGTAATATCAAGAAACCTCTAGAAAGGCCAAGCACAGGTTGGGTAAAGGATTTATGGTAAGGCATGGATAAGAGCAGTATGGGATGAGAAGTCATGGATAGCTTATGAGGAGCATCTTTAGAGACTGTAAACACAATAATGAAATCACACATCCATCAAAGTATCACAGTATGTGAACACTAATCTGTGGGATATAATAACATTATTTTTTGTGAGCAGGCATACAAATAAAAGCACCAGTCAAGGCAATTTGTCCTTTGCTTATAGGTTTAATTGTTTTGGTACAGTTTACATTTCCTATACTCATCATCAATTAAATTTTTTTTGTTAAATTTTAAACTCATGTGATCAGTTTTTGATATCCTTGCCCTTCTGAATTGCCATCATAAATCCTTCCCTCATCAAACATTAGCTATTACACTTATAAACTGGACACAGCTAAGATCAGAATTGTAAAGCTCTTGAATATGTGGCTGAATAATATTGCTGAAAATGGTGTTTTGTGGATTCCATTAATCAGAGACCAATTAAATGGCATTTCTTACCATTTTCAATGTAATATTAGCCAACATACATAAGGAAGATTTTAAAGTACTGTAAGACCCTGAAGTCCTTTTAGAACAAGTTTAAAAGAAATTAATTTAAGGTCAGTTAAGGTTTTGTATTGAATAGTTGTGTATGTATATGTGTATGTAGATAGACTCCTTCCCTTCATTTTGAAAACTGATATTATATGTATAACATATATGGTAATGGTACATTGACCCAAACATTTGATTAACCAGAAGACATATGGTCACATCATGCCAGAAATACCAAGGTTTATTGCGGTGGTGTTTCTATACCTGTTACATACCCAGACTTAAGAAATCATAATTACGTAATTCAAGTAGAAGTAGTATTTTTGCCTGAAATGTATATGGCATTGCCTTTACTTTTTTATTATCTTTGTTAATGGAAGCTTGAGTTGCAAATGTGATCATAGATTTAGAGCTGGAAGAGATTAGAGCTGAAAGTCTTTTCTTTTACAGAAGAAGTCACTGAGACCCAGAGATATTAAGTAACTTGGTCACAGACGAACAGGTAATAACGAAGAGAACCAGGCTTTGAGTTCTGTTCTTCTGGTTTCAAATACAATGCTCAGTCTGTTATACTATATGACATCATTTACAGAGTTCAGGATTTTCTAATTCTGTGACAGTTCAAGCAATAGAATCTCACATGAAAGATAATAGACATCTAAACTGGCATGGGAATATATTGTTATCCCTTTAAGGCCCTTTAGGGTTTGCAAAGCACTTTATAAACTATCTCATTTAATCCTCACTACCACCCAGGGAAATAGACTCTATTGTTATCCCCATTTTACAGAGAGGGAAACTGAGGAAAACAGATTAAATGACTTATTTGGGGCCATATAGCTACTAAATCAATGAGGCTGTTCCAGCACGTCTGTCCCCAGGTCTAGCACATCTATCCACTGTGACATTTAGTTGCCTTATTCTTTGGTCCTGCTCTTACTTACAAATGTCAAAACCTTCTCAGGATGTTCCTAAATTGTCCCAAACATGAAATACACTGAAGGATAAAACCTCAAGCGACCTATGGACTTCCCTCCCCACATAAAGTTGTAGGAAATGCTATTAGGAGTACCCATACTACACTTGGAAGACTTAGAAATAGGGATCTTCCTTTGCAAAGAGGAGATGACAGCTTCTTATAAACATGACCTACTAATGGCTTATGAGTATTTTCAGATGGAACCCAGTGGGTTCACACTGATGGGTTAGATTTTTTTAAATTACAATACATTTTGTTAAGAAGAAGGATTAAAGTATTTGCCAAAATGATTTGTGTTGACAAAATGGCTTAGTACATTTGGCAGATTTATTTTGGAGAATGGAATAAATTAAGGTGTCTAGCAAAAGATGTGCTATAGCCACTGAAACAATTTCAAGTATTTCAGAAACTCTATTTTTATTCACTTTGCAAAACGTGCTTAGTTGAACTGCCAGTCGCTGTTACATTTCCATTTCTAAGCAATTAATTAAAATCCCAAATCAGTTTTTTCTTGATCATGCCAGCAGGAGTCAGTTACCATGGAAATAGGAAGATCAGTGGTATTTGAGAGGGAGAAAAATGGTCGGCAGTGGTCTTTTAATGTAGAAACATAAGTGATGGTCTAGAGTACCTTGTTGGCTGAGCAGTAGGAAGCTCTGCCCCTAGTAGTAAATGTGACAGCAACAATTGGAAATCACCGAGGGTTTGAGGATTACATTTTTTTTTCCCAGGGATATCATTTGGCCAGTTGAAAATGTCATTAACACAGCCTTTTCATTTTTTCAATCTATAGGTTAAAACCCTAAATGTAATTGATCGCAGAGCATTCTGTTGTGGCTAAGCAGGATTTTAAATTGGTAATTGGTTATATTTTGTAAAGACCTATGAAAACTTGTTTATGATTTCCCCCCCCCTTGTCTCAAGCCAGTGTGCTTTAGCCATAAAGCTCATTTCCTGACAATAGGGAAGGCCCATGGATTTTTGTGATGGAAAATGCAGCATATTTGGCTTAGAGAATGCTTGCTAATGTAACATCATCTGTGTATTTCATTAGAAGGTAAATCAGGTCTGGTATCTCATACAAAAGACATAATCAAATAGAAAATGTGCATAGACTCCAAGACAATTGAGAATTGCTTTTGAAAAATCTGAACCACGTTTAAGGGTGAAACAGTAGCAGAAATAGTTCTAAATACTTAACATTTTTTAGTACCAAAGGGATGTGTACTTCACATGTGAGGCATGTTAAATAGTCTATGAAATCAGAATATTGGTAGCAGCATTATCACCTGCTCAAAGTTACATAGATCCCACCCCAAATTTTATTTTCATGTATTAACTGGAAATTTCTCTGAAATAATTGTGAACAAATTCAGACATTAAGAAGAAAGACTGAGGAAATCAGCATTTCATGTATTGCTCTACCATGAAACACGAGTGTGAAAATGAATCCACAAATTCCAAGTGTAGCCTCAACCTTTTTGTAGTGCCAACAATTAAGGAAATTGTAAGCATCCAAGTAAAATTTCTGTATATTGCTACAGGCAAGCTGGGACAAGTGCCTGTCATCTATTTTATTAAATACTATTACTGTCTCATCCATAATAAAGTCCTTAAGACACATTTGAATTTATTATGCCTTTCAATGTTTTTGTCTGATAATTATTTAAGATGGGCTAGGGTCTACTCATGAGGTTTTGGAAGAAAATAATCAAAACTATAATTCCCTCTGGGTCTGAGATTCATGCTATAGAGACAGGCAAGATTTCTAGCCCATTACATTGATGTTGCATGGTTAGATTTTAAGCACTGATGTCATACTCACTATGCAATCCCTGGAAATACACACACACACACACACACACACACATATACACATATCACAATACATGTGGTCCATGGAATTGAACTTGTATATGCCATCATAAAGGCAGTTAAGTAAGAGTGGTAGAAGAGTAAGTTTGAAGACCTAGTATTGATTCCTTTTTCTGTCACTTAATAACTCTGTGACTATAGGTAATTAATCACTTGACCTCTGTGAACTTCATTTTTCCTCTTATCTACTTCATAAGACTGATGTTAAAAAGCACTTTGTAAACTGTAAAGTGCTATTTAGTTATGAGATGATGATGATGATGGTGAAAGTTAGCTTATCTTTTTCTACTTTAATAGAAGATTTCATTTTGTCTCAACTATAAAATAAATCCTAATCTTTTTTCTCTACTTCATAAGTGCAATGACTAACAATTTTTTTCTTTATAATTATACTCTGGAGGTGGGGATAGGAATGGGGTCAGTTATACCTGTGATTTCATCAATTTAGGGAACTCTTGATAATGAAACTCATTATACCAGTGCATATAAGTAACTTCAATAACTTAGAGATTTACCTGGAACACTGAGAGTTTAACTCACTTGCTCAGGGTCATACTGAAAGTATTTTTTTTCTTGACTCTAGACAAGTTCTTAATTCCATATAACTTTCACCTCTTCTGTAACACTTAGAATCTTTCCTGGGGGTGGGGGGAGAGGATCATCGATCTTTTGTTGAGACTATAAGTGAATCACAACTTATTTTTCCTTACTTTCTTTTTCTTAATGCTTCATTTTAACATTCATTTAAAAAAAATGTCGAATCCCCAATTTTCTCTTCCTCCCACCTCTCCCCCACCTATTGAGAAGGCAAGTAATATGATATCAATTACACATATGAGGTCATGCAAAACATATTTCCATATTAGTCATGTTGCAAAAAAAAGAAGGCAAGGAAATTTAAGTAAAAAAGTATGCTTCAATTTGCACTCAGAGTTCATTGGTTCTCTCTCTGGATATAGACCGCTTTCTTTTTTTCTTTGTGAGTCCTTTGGAATTGTCTTGGATCATTGTATTAATTAGAATAAATAAATCTTTTGCAGTTGATCCTGGTTACACTATTGCTGTTACTGTGTACAATGTTCTCCTGTTTCTGCTCACTTCCCTTTGCATCAGTTTATATGTCTTCCCAAGTTTTTCCTCAAACCATCCCCCTCATCATTTCTTAAAGCATGCATTGTATTCTGTCACAATCATATACCACAACTTGTTCCTCCATTCCTCAATTGATAGGCATTGCCTCAAATTCCAATTCTTTGCCACCACCAAAAGAGCTGATATAAATATTTTTATACATATTGGTTCTTTTTCTTTTTTTTTATTTCTCTGGGATACATACTGAGTAGTGATATTAGTGGGTCAAAGGATGTGCATAATTTTATAAACCTTCGGGAATAATTTCAAATTGTTCTCCAATATGGTTGAACCATTCCTTTGTCACTTTCCACAGCACCTAATACAATATTTTTTCAAATAATGAGAGCTCTATAAATGTTGTCAACTGTTGATTGGCTATCTCTTGGGTTACCAGATCTTTTTTTCCCCATAAATAAAGAGAGTAAAGAGATATAGAGAGACAACTGAGACATATAAGCCAGCATCTACCTATTTAAAGGATATTTTCTGGTAGGGAGGATGATTTGCTCCATTTGCTTTAAGTTCCTTTCGGTTAGAAACATGTTGGATCTGGCTTTTGTGCCAGTTGTCTGTGAATATTTGGTAATTTTCAGGAAAATAAACATACTCTTGAGGTTTAGCTTGAAGAGTTTAGTGTCAACCTGCAATATTCTTCCCAAAGTAGATTAAAGTCCCTCCCACCATCATTTTTTAAGGATGGTGGGGTTGAGCTAGATGACCTCTGAAGTCCCGTCCAGCTCCGGATTCATGATTTATGACCCTCCAATATGAAAATTGTAAGATTGCCCCAGCTGTGAAAGTACAACTTAGCTTTCTCAGCTGTGATGGCATGGAGCTTGGAAATCTTTGTGAAAGATGAATACAGGTAATGATTTTAATACTCTCTGATTCTGAAGTCCTTGGATATATAAAGTTGTGGGAAAAGAGATTGTGAAACATGAAGATATTATTTTTTATATTTTAAAACAACAATATTGCATTGATACTTTTTTTTAGTATTGATGCCACTTCACAAAGATTCCACCTTATTGTCTCTGCCACCCAATAGAATGCTTTCTTGTAACAAAAAAGCACAATTATGCAAAACAAATCAAGATATTGGTCATAGATGAAAAGATTGACCTCATTCCACATCTATGGTCTATTCCCTTTCTGCCTATGCGTGCACACACACATCATTGCATCACATCTATATAAATATGTACACATGCTTGCCTTCTGTCCTTGATGTTTTTGGGGTCTATGCATAGTAGTGCTATCATTAGAGCTGAGGGTATGCATAATACAGTGACTTTTCCAGTATAATTAAAATTCACAACTCCAAAAACAATGAATTAGCATGTCTTCCCCCAGCTTCTCCAATATTTACATTTTTGTTTTTTATCATCTTTGCCAAGCCTGATGTCTGTGAGATAAAACTTTGAAGTTTTAATTTGTATTTTACTTATTATTAATTCTTTGTAGCACTGTTGTTGACAGCTCACATGAAGAATAATGTAGAGGTAATACGAAGATATTTTAAAATCTTTTCTTTATGTAACCCCTTGGTACTGAATTTCTGCATCCTCCAAACCAGACACAAACCAAGTCACTTTCAGATTGGAAAACTATACACTCATGTATTATTACTAATTGCTAATTGATCCTGCCTTCCCTTTAGACAATAACCCATACTTTAGCCTACCTGTAGAGATGCGTAGTTAAAATGAATATTGTAACATCGTATAGAATGTTGGCCTTGGAATCAGGAAGCCCTGGGTTCAAGTCTTAATAGATATGTGACCTTGGACAATCTTTCAGAGCCTTTGTTTATTCCTCTGGGGGAAAAAAGTAGGGGGAGAGGAGGTATACTAGATGGCCTTTAAAATTCCTTCAAGCTCTAAACATATAATCCTACATAAATTCCACCAAATGAAACTATTTTGGTATTTTTTTTAAAGAATATCTGAAATAGTTGAACTTTTTACCTCACCAGGATATTGTGAGAAAAGTGCTCTAGAAATGCGGTTTTTTTTTTGCACTAAGTTGTTGCTATTATTGTATCTGTGACTACATATAAATATGAACATACTCCGGGTTTAAATGCTCAATTTGAAAAATCCCATTTAATTTTGGATATTTACCAACAAGGAAGGGAAGCCAGGATGTTTTTAGTTCCTTACACTGAGTTAAGCAGGGCAGGAATAATGTTATCTAATAATGAGCAGAGATGTTAGCTGAAGAGCTCTGGCTCTCTTCCAGTCTGGTTAATTGCATCCTACCTGCTTAGATTCTCTTTTTATTTTCCAATGGATATTCACCATCCTTTCTAATTTGAAACAGCTGTTTGACGTTGGGAATTTTGGATCAGCAACTAGATTGGGGGTTGGAAGGGAGGGAAGATTCCTTTTTCTTTTGGTTTCAGAGTGCTCTATATACTGTCTTAGCTCCATATATTTTTGTGATAGATTTGGAGTATATTTTATGGTCAAGATTAGAATAACCATATCTGCCCACATAGAATATAACTTTTTAAGTTATTCCTCTAGCTATGATGATATACCATTAATAAACTATTTGTTGGTAAAATCATCAATTTTAGTCTGATCAATGATGTCTATATGTCTATTTCAGTATTTAATAATCTGTAAAGATATGCTATTCTCTCTCTTCTTTCCTTCCTTTCTTCCTTCCTTCCTTTCTTCCTTCCTTCCTTCCTTTCTTCCTTCCTTCCTTCTTTCCTCCCTCTCTCCCTCCCTCTCTCTCAGCTCCCCGTGCCTCTTTTATCTCTCTCTTTTTTCATCTCTGTCTCTGTTTCTGTCTGTCTCTGTGGATCACTCTGTCTCTGCCTCTGTCTCTGTCTCTGTCTGTCTCTCTGTCTCTCTCTCTCCCTTCATTTTGAGTTGGCTTCCTTTTTCCTCAGTTTCTTCATTCTTGAATGATTTTATGATGCCCAACAGTCATAGTGAGCGGCATTCTTTAAAGTCTCTGCCACTGATCTCCTGAGATTTGGTGACTAATACCAGCTCAGCATTTCTTAGAAGATGAAGTGGGACATCATTTGAACTGTCAGAAGTGAGTTCACAGTGGAATCTGAAACAAGGTGAAACATGACTTGTTTCAGTCTTCCTTACAATTCCTTAAATTTAAGTCGTTTGACATCCATTTTACTAAAACTCTTTAGTGAGTCTGGGCTGGAGGTTAAACCAAAAATGATCTTAAACTATGATTTCAGAAGTGTGAGGATCAATTCTTGTGTATGGTTTGCTCTCTCAACAGATGAGAATTAGTTGCTTTGTTTGCATGACCCTTTGTGTGGATCTGTTGGGTTGCATTCCTAGCCCGAAAAGAACCCATATACCTACCTCTCCCTCCCATGCTTACTTTTTTCTCTGTCTCTTTCTCTACAGATGTGTGTTTATGTATCTTTGTGTCTACTTTATGTATTTCAAAGTACATGTATATCTAGATATACATATGCATAACTATATGTGTGTAGATAGATAAATAGATAGATAGATAGGTAGATAGATAGATAGAGATAGAGCTATAACTATAGATATAGATGTCATTACCTCTCCTGACTGGTTTGTGAAAAATTCTTTATTAAATTATATATCTTTCTATTTCAGTTTGGTCTTGATAGAATGCATTTCTTTTCTACATAGACAAGTTAACAGCCTAAAAAATTAAAATAGAGTATTTAGTAATCCTCTCTAAGGAATACCTTACTTACTGTGGAAAAGAAAAGAGAAATACATAAAAGGATTTACTGTAGATTGAGTTTCTATAAGTTCTGATCTGGCAACTATAGACTGACCTTGTATAGCTTTTGGTGGCCTAGTTTCTTTTTGTCTGGTTTGGTGCAGTTCTTAGAATGTAACTTTCTGCTGTTTCTGTGTGTGTGTGTGTGTGTGTGTGTGTGTGTGTGTGTGTGTATGTGACGGGGGAGATAATTCCTGTTGTCATTCAGGTAAGGGTTACCTCTTTCAAAGGAGGAAATTAATGGGGTCCTGTCATCATCTTTATGAAGATGCTTTTCTAATCCTCCCCACTCTTCCTATTACTTAGCACATATTCTTTAATCAGATTGTCATTCAATACCATTATTTGGGGTTTAGTATAGCTTTCATGAGCACTCCAATAAATAGCATATTAAGGGTAGGTAAGTTTGATTGAATACAAATCTCAGAGGACAGTTCTAGAATTGTTGAATTAATATGAATTAAAAGATCTTTTGGATTGAAATAAACTTTATCAGAATTCAAAGTAAAAGGGATGATTCTTTTCTTTTCTTTTTCTTTTTGATTTAGATCTCTGATTTCATAAGTGTGAAGAAATCCCTACAGTAGGGGAAACTCTCACCCTTGTGTCAGGTCATCAGCATTCTGTCCGTAACTTAAATTCTTAGAGAGCTATGTGGGACAATGAGGAAGCAAATGACTTTCACATAGTCATACAACTAGTATGTGTCAGACACAGGACTTAATAATAGAATTTCCTGATTCTTTTTCTCCACTGTGCCATGTTACCCTAGCCAACCAGCATTATCTTTGGACACGAGGTCTTGAAGAGATTCCCTTTAGTTTGGCTTCTTGGAGTCTTTTGCAAATATAGGCTTATATATTCTGACCACAAAAACCTGTAGGAAAGAAGAAAAGTAAGAAGAAGACCAAAAGCCAGGAAGAGTACCATCTTAAGCTTCAAACTATTTTCTCTTCAAATTCTAAGAAATTTAGGGAAAAATCTGAATTTGGGGTCAGAAACTCTTGCTCTGAGACATTGGCTGAATACTTATTGAGAGGTTATTTAATTTTTTTGACTGTTTCCTTATCTGTAAAAATGAGGCTAATAATACTTAAACTGCTTGCCTCTTTGGGTGGTTGTGGAGAAAAATACTGGTAAATATTGGTTTTATGAAGTCTATTAGAGTGAGAATAATTGGAAATTCATATTCCCTGTAGCTTGACAGACTATTGAGCAATTCTCAAGACAGTAGGATTAAACTAGATTCTCGGTGGGTTAGTAGGACTTTGGTTGTGATGAGTGTCATCCTCTATAAGGTGAGAAGTTCTAATGCTCTTTAATGCCAAGATTCTCTAGAAGACATCCAAATCCTTAACTACATGCTATATTAAAATCCTTTGCTTATCTTAATGAATAATTTCTTCACACTAATCACACAGTCACATAATTAAATCAATAATGGTGAAGTGGAAAGAACAATTGACTGAAGTCAGATGGCCTGGGTTCAAATCCCATTTATTAGCCATGTGTCCTGGAGAAGCCTCTGAGTGTCAGCTTCCTTATATTTACAAGGAAATCTTTGTTTGAATGATTAAGGCTCTGACATTCTCTGATTTATTGATCATTTACTATGTGCAAGTCACTATGTTTGACTTTTTCAGTGAAATGAAAATATGTCATTTTCCCATAGCACTTTTAAGGTTTGGAAAGCACTTTACAAATATTATCTCATTTGATCCTCAGATCAACTCTGGGAGGCATGTGCTATTATTATCCCCAATTTACAGATGAGGAAACTGAGGCTAGCAATTTGATGCTAAATGATTTGCCCAGAATTACTCAGCTCATACTTGTGTGATAGGTGATTTGAACCCAGGTGTTCCTTGACTCCAGTTTATTGCTCTATCCACTATGACATACAGCTTGACATCACCAGATCCATTATGTTAGAGCCAGTAATTTTTTTTCCTACAGAGAGAAACCACGTTTTTGATTTTGAACATTGTTTTACATTTTTAATCATATTCTGGAGACAAGTCATCAATGAAGTTGTGCTGCTTATATAATAGATTCATGAATGGTGGAGATTAAGGTATAAGTAGAAATAGTAAATTGGTGAATTTTGGGGGGAAAATCCAGAGATTTGGGGATATGTATATATACATATGCAAAGTAGTGATACTCATGTGACATTCTGTGACATTCTTCTGTGACATTCTTAAAACAATCATTACTTTACTAAAAGGGTTTCTTAACCCAGAGTCCATAACCATGTTTAAAAATTATATGTTAATGATTACATTGATATTGAAATATGTTTTGATGACTATTTTTGATGACTGGCTTCCTGTGTAATCCTGTGGTTTATTTTATACTTAAAAACCTAATTTTCAGAAGTGATACATAGATATCACCAGACTTCCAAAGGAGTCTGTGACACACACAAAAAAATGTTAAGAATCTCTGCTTTAGAGTCCAAATGTATACACAGGTTACAGATACCTTCAATGGCCTCTGTGGGAACCCCCTCTATACCAATGCAGATCATAGCACTTCCATGATTTAGGAGTAAGTCTTTGTGAGTATCCTTGCCTGAAAATGTATCATGCCAAAGTCAACTTCTGGAAGACCTGGAATCAGAAAGACTGTTCAAATCCTGGCTTTGCACATTAGCACCTCTGTGATTTCAGAGAAATCATTTCAACTGGTACACAGTAAGCACTTAATAAATGCTGTTGATTAGTTGACTGGGAGCCTTAGGTTGCTAATCTATAAAATTAGGGTTTGGATTAATAGATCTATGAAATTCCTCACAGTTTTAAATATTATAATCTCTGATTCTAGTGATAAGCCTCTCCAAACTTTGATCGCAAACATATTGCAGTGCTAGTTAGATCCATGTTAAACTTGTTAGGAACTGCCTTAGCTTGCACTCCATAGGTACACTGTTTCAGAATCTAGTGATCCCAAGGCTGCGACATCAGAATTGCCATTACATGTATTACTTCTGAGCGTGCTATCTTTCTGCCTCTGACTGTCTTTCTGTGTCTCTGTCATTTTGTCCATCTGCTTTGTCTGAGTGTTTGTCTCAGTTTCTCTCTATCTTTGTCTGTCTGTGTCTCGTGTCTGTCACTGTCTCTGGTGCTCTGTGTGAGTGTCCATCTCTATTTCTCTTTCTCTCTTCCTCTCTCTGTCTGTTTCTCTCATTTACTTATAGATGTCATCAACACCTTCATTCAAGGAACTGATAAAAATGTAGAGTAAGATAGGTACAAGGGCAGAAGCCCGTGGCAGGGGGTTTAATACCTCTCTCTACATTGACCTGAACTCTTTTGGCTCTTACTTTGATTGCCCCTCCTTGTATGACCTCTTCCTGACTGGCTCCAGGGAGACACAATGCTGTAAGATCTCAGGTCCTCTCTCTCTTTAAGGCTAACATGTGGCTGTTTGCCTCTACTTTTATTTTTATTTTTATTTTTGTGAGGTAAAGGAGCTTATACTAGAGGCTATGACCTTGTGAGCTTCAAAAGGTCAGTGGAGTTAGCTTTGCAAGGTCCTGGTCCGGGACAGTTGAATCCACAATTTTTTTTTAAGCCAACCCTAGATAGATGCCCCAGAAGCTATCTTCAGGAACCAGCTCAGAAGGAGCTGAAAGAAGGACTCATGGGGAATGACGCTGTATTTTGAACATGATGTTGGTAAGGCAAAGCTATGAAGAAATGGTGTTAAGTATGAATCTACTCTTCCCCGAAATCAAGGGATATAGCACGAAGTGTGTCCCTAAGATAAGGAGAAAAAATGTTTGTACTTCTGTCCTTACCATATCTTGGAAGTAAATAAATACCTCTATGCAAAAGCTAAAACAAACAAATAATCAAATTCTTTGACTTTAGTCTGTCAATCAGTTCTGAGCCCATCTTTATAACCACTAAAATCCAAATCTCTTAATCTTATTGACAAGGAAAACTATGACAGATTTTTGTCAAGTGTCTTTCTAGCAACTGATGTATTTTGTCTGTGGAATTCCCTTGATTTATTAGAATTACTCATTTAGCAATCTTATCTAAAAAGGAAATGAAGTTAGTGTGGCATGACTTTTACTTAATGAATCTAGTCTGGTTTGCAGTGATCACAGCTTTCCTTTATGTGTTCATAAACTACCTCTTTGATAATCCATTCCAGTATTTATACAAGAAATGTATATATAATATATGTGTGTGTAAGTGTATCTGTGTGTGTATACACATAAGCACACACACA
Organism: Vombatus ursinus; assembly: GCF_900497805.2. NCBI lineage: Eukaryota > Metazoa > Chordata > Mammalia > Diprotodontia > Vombatidae > Vombatus > Vombatus ursinus. The sequence goes on along the minus strand of NW_020954608.1, from coordinate 34,441,928 downwards.
AAGTTTTAGATTTTTAAAGACTAAAGAATAATGTTGGGCTTTTGGGCTTTGGTGCAATGATAGAAGTCCATACTATTATTGCTTCCAGTCAAATGCCCATTATCCTAGTTTACGTCTAAAATTTACCTTCATTTAGGGCAAAGTCCTAGTAGTTAATAAGAAGCTTAAGATTAAATGGACATCCTAAGACTCCCCGATCTCTCTGGTGTCTCCCTATCCCATTACAGAATGACATTGAGTGAAGATTGGAAAGGGAAGGACTAATGCCCATAACCCTTACTACTGCACTTGGCTCTAAGTTGCAGCTTTAGGGGGGAAGAAAAAGCACATCTGTAATGAGTGTAGTTACAAAAAAAAATTCAGTGGAGAAATAACTAAATTGGATTTAAGAGTATGCTAATTATTTTGATCAGTATTTTTTTCCCTTTGTAGGAAGTAGCTTGTAGAACAGAAAGAATGACATTAAGAAAGAAGCAACAACAATAACAATAACTACTACCAACAAGGAATCTGCTTAAAATATATTTTCCTTCTGCATACTGGCAAGCAGCAAAGGATTTTTGACAAGGACTGTGCTGTAAAATATTTCCAGGGAAAGTCTCCACCTCTGTCTCTAAATCCCACTTAATACCTGCTGAGTGTATGTGACTGCCTGGGCTTAGGTTCTTGTTTGGTATAGGCATGCAGGAATGAGCACACACATATCACAGGGGAGCTGTCATTTCAAAATCGGAGGGAACTTCTTTCCTTACTGGAGTCAAAATCTTGTTTTTTATGTGGTTCAATTGTTTAATGTTCCTTTTGCACATAGGATCTCCAAAAACAAGTTAGATGAGCTTAAAATGACAACATAGGAGTGAAAAAAAATTGGGTCACATATATTTGCAGTGTGGATTAAATTTTACTCAAGCACCACCACCCCAACCCTCTTTTAGCCAAAGGAGGGAAATCATTATGTCTGCTTTATCTTTTATCTCCTGAGGGAATCTGACTTTTCATTAAAAATCAAACAACCTAATTATACCTTTTTCATTTAAAAAATAAAAGGTTTACTTTTGCTTTCATTTTTTTTTACTTATATTGCCTTATATATTCTTTCCTCTCCCCTTTCTTTCCCTCTAGAATCCTGCCTTTATAATGAAAAGAAAAAAATCATGAAGCAAACCCAACTGCAATAGCAATGACATCTGTCTGTGTATGTCCTATCTGACATCCATAGTCCCCCACCTTCTTTCATCATTCTCCCTCTGGATTCAGAATCCCACCTTTTTCAATGTATGAAATCTAGCTTTTTCTTCACACAGGCCTGCTGGCAAACTGGCAACTTGAAAGGATTAGTTAAGAATCAGTATGTACATATATTTTATTATAGGTTCCTTGTTGTTTGAAAATGAAATAAGAAAAAGATGGAACTGTTTAAAATATAAACTTTAAACAGTTTTAATGACTGAGTAAGGCTGTATCTCTTTGCTGGAATTAAAAAAAATGATAGAACCAATCCTTATTTGGGGTAAAGGTTTAAGAATGGTTTGCCTTAGATTCAAGGATTTCTACAATTTGCTTACATCCTATGTTTTTTCTTATAGTGTACTTCCCACAGCCCCTCAAGAAAGTATTATTTTCATGGAACGACGACAGCCACAACAAGGAACCAGATGCTGGAGTAAAAATGACGTGTATGTTGTTGTGGAGTTAAAGGGGAAGGAAGTGACTAGTCTGTCTAGAATTTGTGATAGAGAAGGGGAGGAGAGTTGGGCCTAGTCTGATGAGCAATCTGGATTTTTACAGAGCAGATTTTAAAGAAGTAAAAAAAAATTTTAAAAAGGATTCCATTGATTCAAATTTTACCAGATAAGTGAGACCAGAAAGTATAAAAATTTTCAAGAGTTAAATTCTAGGACATAAAGAGAAACAATTCTGAAAATGAGTAAGGTGGGGAATTTCCTGAAGGCAACAATATAGATATACTGGGAACTAAATGGACAACTAAGATTTTTGAAAAAAAAAATTCCACAGAAAAGATCAAAGTCGGACTAGATAATGAGGGATAGATACAAAAGCATGGTTCAGTCTTGTGAGAGTAGTAAGCAGGACTGATAAAGTTCAGAATATGAGAAAGTTGGCAAAGAGAAGTCAGGACAAAAAAAGGCTTTAAAAAGGCTTTATTAGAGAAAATAGGTTAATCCAAGAAAGGATAGGGTTGCCATTCTGGGTGGATGGGAGAATGGTGACTGACACAGGCTGAGACAAGGGAAAGCTGTTCCATTCTTATTTTGTGTTTTCCCCCTCTACCAGGGAGAATGATCTTTAAAAGACAGTAAGAGGGAAGTCTGCTGCCCTTAAGAAATTCTAGTCATCAAGCCAAGATGAGCTACATCTTTAGCTATTGAAAGCAATGGTAGATGTGATTGCTGCCTTGATACCATTGATCCACGAAAAACTGAATAATAAAAGAGGTACCACAGTACTGGAAAAGTGCCATGTTTTAATTTGAAAGTGGAAGCAGTGGAATTTGCAAACTAGAAACCAGCAAAGTTGATTTTGAATTCTTTCAAAATTCGAGAACTAACAGAATGATCGGCTGAACACCTAGAAACAGAAGGAATGATCAAAAAGATGCAGAATAATTTAAATGAGAACAGTTCATGCACAACTAACTTCATTTCCTGTTTTGACAAAGACAGCACACAGTAAGACAAACAAAAGCAATATTGTGGATATAGTTTAATGAGATTTTAGCAAAGCATTCAACAAACTGTCTTAAGTTGTTCTGGACAAGATGGAGAGATGTGGATGAGGTAGTAGTACAGTTACATGGATTTAGATTTAGATGAATGTCCCAACCTAAAATATAGTCACTATTTGGAAAGAGGTCCCCACTGGAGTATCCCATGGCTCTGTTCTTAGTCTTGTGCATTTTAGTGAGTTTATCCAAGAGTTGATTAAAGAAATAAACAACATGTTTATCAGATTTGCAGATGACACAAAGTCAGGAGGGAAACCAAACTCATCAGATAACAGTCAGACGAGAACTTTATAGGCTAGGACATTGGTCTGAACCTAATAAAATTATTTTTATAGAGATAAAATACAAAGTCACATTTATTTGTCTGTCTATCTATCTATCTATCCATCCATCCATCCATCTGAGTTAAAAAATCCCCAATATATTAAAATATCCAGCGGGCAAGAAGTGCCTTAATAGATCTGATAGATTTAAGGTAACTTCAAGATTAATATGCCAACAGTATGATAATAGACATAAAGCATTCATAAAAGCAAAAGGTCTAAGACTAGAGAGGTAATAGCTCTACTTCAAAACTGTATTTTGTTTTGGATGTTAATTTTTGAGAAAGATGCTGATGATCTGAAGGACCTCGAGATCATTCCATAAGAAGATCTATTGAAAGAAATAGGGATGCTTACTATGTAGAAGAGAAGAAATAGAGGAGATGTGAGAAATACTTTCAAATATTTGAAGGGCTGTCATGTATAGAAGTGAATAAATTTGTGCTTTTTTGTCCCAGATGGTAGAAATAGGAACAATAATAACAGTAGCTAATGTTTATAGCACACTTTAAGGTTTGTAAAGGGCTTTACATATATTATCTCATTTGGTCCTTACAACAACCCTGACATTATTATTATCCCCATTTTATAGATGAAGAAATAAGAGTGTGAAAACAGGGTAATGTAGATAGTGAATGTCTGAGACAGATTTGAACTAAAGTTTTTCTGACTCTTAAGCTTAGCACTTCAGCCACCATACCATCTGCTTCCTACAGAAATAGGTGGATATTAAAGAAAGGCATATTTGGGCTTGATGTAAGAAGATATCACCTAACTGTTAGAACTAACCAAATATAGAATGGATTTCCTTGGATTGTAATGGATTCCCCCTTACTAGCAAAAAAGCCTGGATGACCACTTGTGAGGCATGTTGTAGAGAACAATTCTTTTTGTCAGGTAGAGTCTTGGCTGCATTGCCTCTGAGGTCTAACTTAGAGATTTTGTGATAACCAGTTGTAATCAGGTTAAAGTGTAGCTACATTTTAGCTTTGACATCCTTTGCTCAGTTCAGTACAACTTAGATCAGAAAGTCTGCCCATTTCATCAGATATATTTCCCAGGCTTGAACGGAGTTAGTCCTAGAAGATGGATACCTAGAGAAAAATAATAATGACTGATAGAAAATCTCACCACTACTCATTCACCTAAGCCACGTTTTCTTTTTCTTTTGATTTCAACATCCTTATGAGCAGTTGAACATAATCTAAGTAAGATCTCCTCTAAAATATTCTGCTGATCCAGTACCATGAGAAAATCTGATGTTACCAGGTAGAAAAAAAAATAAGGATTATTTTTCTTGAGCAGGTCAAAGCATGCATAATGGGAGTGTGTTCAAGTGAATAGATGCCACATCGATAGACATTTCAATCACACACACACACGTGTGTGTGTGCGTGTATCTGTAATGTATATGCATGTCTGTATATATATATATGTGTGTGGGTATATTATATATATGTACATGTATATATGTATATAGGCATGTATATGCATATCACAATGCATACATACACATATACACATATGTATACATGTATATATAAATACACACACACACATATATATATGAATATGTGGTAAATTATACACTGTAGCAAGACTGGAAGACAAATAGCATTTGGATTCTTGGAAGCAGGAACCAATAACAGCTACACTTGTTCCTAATTGGAATAATAATAAACTGATGTTTTACTCTAATTTCAGCTGAAACCTAGAAAAGGTGTGTCATGCTTCAAATTAGCTTCATTTTAAAATCAAAGAATCCTAGTTATAGAATGTAGAGCTTGGAGGGACCTTACAGAGCATCAATTCTCTTTGCTCATTTTATAAATAAGGAAACTGAGGTCTGGAGCTTTCATATAATTTGTCCAAGATCACACAGCATGGTCACTAACCAGACTCCTATCTTCTGGTCTAGTGATCTCATATTCTATGTAGTTATATAATTTGTGATTTAGGAAATATAAATCATAGCCCTTGTTATTTTATGATTTCATTTCTCTGAGGGTACTTGTTTACTGTGAACATATTGGGATAATGGTGTGGAATTCACACACACACACACACACGCGCGCACACACACACACACATAGTAGAGGATACCCTGAAATCCCCAAACTCTAGATCTGAATTTTCATGTACTTTTATCCTTTGTTTTCCCAGAAGGTGATTTTTATTTTAAATAATGACAGAAAAGACTCTGAGTTTTGGTTTTGCCCTTTGATATGAATTACGACTAACTTAAAATACGTATGTGTACATATATTTGTAAGCCTTCATCCATGCAAATGCAAAACCATACGTGTAGTCAACATTTCATGAAAATTTTCTTTGAAATAGTCTAGATAAGTTACATGTAAAAATGTTTTTGACACTACTTATCGTGTATACTTACAAGCCTAAGAAATGAAATTTGATTATGAAAAGCAGTCAAAATACAGGTTGATTAAAATAATAGATTGTATTGATACATTGTATTTATGTTTCTGTTATGACTACAATGACCAAAGAATTTTATTTAACAAATTTAAAATAAATGTCAAGGGTTTGTGACTCTTGCAACCTCAAATTAATTTCCATTTAGGGGGCAATTCAAACCACAATTTGACTTCACATGACTACTTCACAAATCTGCTAGTCCTGTATGGGGTACTAGTGGAAAGGTGGATCTCACCACAGAGGGAGGAGAATTGCATAAATCATATATTGACTACTGAGAATTCTTTTTGTTTTTTAAATGCTCTATAAGGTAAAATAAAGGCTATCCTATGTCTGGTATGCATTGTTACCTTGAGTGCTTCAGTGGGAACTGAGGTCCCTTTTAACCACATGTGTGGAGACCAAGATAATGGAAGATACATTGTCAGATTTCCCAGAGGCAACTTCGAGTGCAGACAAAGTGAATTAAAGACATATGAAAAAAAAAGTGTGTATATAATGGGGGAACGGGGGAAGGAAGGTAGACAGCACTAAGACTGAATCCTGTACATTTAAGCCCACAGTTTTGACTCACACTTAAGTGAATATAGTCAAAGAAGGCCCAGAATAACCAAATTGCCTTTGCCATACATGTATTACAACCATATGCCTCACTATTATTGTACTCTAAAATTGAGCCTACTTCTCCCAATGGTGATTTTTGTATTTATGGAAGAGTAAACCCCAGGTTAACTGGGGAATATTTTGTAACTACTGTTCTTCTATTCTATTTGACTACAATACTTTACTAAGAACTAATTGAGTCTATTGGCTGATTGTTAGTGAAAAGCCTGCTGGGGGAGATTATGAACTATAATATACCTCTCATGTGTCTTCACTACAGGAGCAGCCACTCTCTGGGGACCCAACCTACAAGTGGAAGTGAAAGTTTTAGAAGCAAGCTGAGGGAGCTGTTCCATACGCATAAGCAATGAATATTTCTAGAAAAATATATACATACACACAATGCACACACCATGCCATTTTAGGAAATCCTTATTAATTTTTGATTCACCTGTACAACTGCTTCTGTAATTACTCCACTCTAGGGATTTTTTGAGTTAAAAACAGAAAATGTACACAGTGAAACTGAAAGTTTCTGCAGAACTGGGGCTGTGAAATTTGGCAACTCTTAGTTAAGAAACTTTCCATTGTTGGCCTGGGCAGATACATACTACCAGACAGAACCACCTAGATAAAAGACTGAGCATTAAAAATACTTTGATTGATAGTCTAAGGCAAAGGTAGTCTTTGTAAGGATATTATTTCTACAAAAGCCTATTAATACTCCATGTTGGATCAAAATAGAGTCCATTTCTGATATTGGTCCAATGTAGAGTCATAGGACATTAAGAATGGGAACTGGAAAGTGTCATTGAGTCAAGGTGTCATCAAGTCACAGTACTTCATATAAGGAAACCAAGACTCTTTTCATTATTTTCACGTTACCCTGAAGTAAGAGAATGAAAAAGAGAAATCAGAGTTTTAAGCACTAGAAGATGACTTAGTAATCATGGAAAAATAATTTGACCAGGTGTCACAACATTAGAATTTTACTAAAACTGACATTTTTACACATTAAAAAGAAAAAGAAGATTTTAACTTTGGCACTTTTAACATTTTAAAATCTTTTTCACAAAGATGTTATTATTAGATACATAATCTTCTGGCACAACCCCTTTTTACGTCTCATTGTGCCCATGATGGAATTGAATAAGAGAGGTCATGTGATGTACCCAAAGTCACACAGCTCGGTTGTGATAGAACAAAAGCTGTTCCCTAGATCTTCTGACATATGTCTGGTGTACCTGCCATTCCACCACACTGGTTATGCTTCCACAGTGGAGTTCTAACAAATGAATGCTGACCATCCATGATGGGGTTCTAATAAATGAAAAGTGAACTGGGTCTATATTTTCTTAAGGACAAGAAAGGGGAAGTCAATATCAGCTGTGAATTCTGAGAAAAAGCAAAAAGCATATTTACTTATCTCAACACCTCTCCTTAACTTTCTGATTTTTTAATCTATTCCATTTTGAAAGAAAGCAGATATGACAAAATAAATTACATCCTTTCTAGAAATTAATTTTAAGAAACCTTGAAAGAAAAATATACCTGTTGAGTTAACAAAAATAAACAACAGAGGAATCATTAAGGGATTCCTTTCTATAATTACACAAAGGACTGAGGTAAAAGCAGAATTAAAAGATTTATGAGAAGTGATCTTGTTGGAATAGGTCTGAAGCACTATGGAATAAACCTCATAGAGCCCCCACCCCCACCACATATATGAAAAAAGTTTTTTTGGCGGGCTTAAATTGCAAAATGAGAGAATGCATAAAATGGGAGAAGTGAATCGGAAGGCAGAGGGGAATGTGTGATATAAGTCAATTGAGTCCATGGTAAACAATCAAGGCAAATTAACTCCCATGTCTCTACTGGGGGATGAGTGAAGTAACAAAAGGAGGCATAGGAACAGGAAGAAAGAAAGAGAGAAATATCAATTCAATGGGGAAAGAATATTCCCACGGCAGGAGAGATATAATCTGTAATAGGAGATGGTGACCTTGCAGGAACTAATTTTCAGGTAGCTGGTTCTCTGAGAGAACACTTCCTCTGACATAGTATTGTGCCACCATGGACAATTTCTGCTTTAGAAGAAGGGAGATCAGAGATCTTAGGTTCTTCCAAACATTCAGAAGGGTGAGAGGATATTGAAACAGAGAGAGAATGACATTGCATATGGGAAGGGAAATGACCATAGGAAAAGTAGAGGTTAAACTTGGATCATGCAATTTGGGACACAGAGATATCTGCTATGAGGCAATGTGTGTATTTGCAATAACTTCCTCATGATTTAATACTTTGAAGAAAGCATCAGAAAAAAAATGCCATAAGGGGAAAAGATATGTAGGAAAATTACATAGAAACTGGTTAGAAGAGGAAAACTACACTTGGCAATTTAGAAACTTTATTTCTTTGAGGAGCACCAAAAGACTAAAGAAGGAATAAATAAATTTAGAGATTAGAAATCAAAATTAAAAATTTAGAATAGAAGGATTCAAAAGAACAATTTAAAGAAATCCTTTTCTGAAAAAGGCAGAGAAAAAAAAGATTAAAAAAAGAAGTTGGAATGTGGGGTGGAAGACTGAATTAACCACAGGGGAAAATGAGATAACTAAATTAATATTTTGTCAGCTTTTGGAATTATTCTTTTTGGTATACATGGTCTGTTAATTGGATTCTGGCCATTGAACTCACAAAGGGTGTTTTGAAATTCTAGTCTATGTATGCCCATCTCATCTTCAAAATCATTTGAAATATTTTTAAAAATGTGTTTTATAATTAGGTAGATTTCTTGAGTTTGTATCAACTGAAGATTTTCTTTTTTTTTTCAGCCAAAGACTAGGTTTATTAGAACATCCATCATACTGGGCAGACTCTTTTTTTTTACTTCCACAAGATTTTGAGTTCCAAATTTTCACCCCAACTCCCCCCACCCCAAGATGGAATGCATTCTAAATACCCCTTCCCCTAGTCTGCCTTCCTTTCTATCTCTTCCCCCTCTTCTCTTATCCCCTTCCCCTTGAATTTTCCTGTAGGGCAGGATGGATTTCTGTACCCCATTTCCTGTATTTCTTATTTCCCAGTTACATGTGAAAACATTTTTTTAAACGTGTTTTTAAAACTTTGGGTTCCAAATTTTCTCCCTTCCTTCCTCCTCACCCAACCTCATTGATAAGGCAAGCAACTAAATATAGGTTATATATGTACAGTTATGCAAAACACTTCCATAGTAGACATGCTGTGAAAAACTAACTCTATTTCCCTTAATGCTATCCCACCCACCCATTTATTCTATTCTTTCTTTTGACCCTGTCCCTCTTCAGAAGTATTTGCTTTTGATTACTCCCTTTCCCAATCTGCCCTCCTCTCTATCAGTCCCCTATTCTCTTGTCCCCTTCACCCACCCCCCATTTTCCTGTAGGGTAAGACAGATTTCCATACCCAGTTGAGTGTGTATCTTATTCCCTCTTTAAGTCAAATCCTATGAGAATAGGATTCACTCATTCCCTCTCATCTTCCCCTGTTTCCCCTCCACTGTAAGAGCCTTTTCTTTTCTGTTTTTGTTTTTTTTTTTTTTTGTGTGGGATAATTTACCCCATTCTACCTCTCCCTTTTTCCTTCTCCTAGTATAATCCTCTCTCACCCCTTAATTTTATTCTCCAGATATGACCCCTTCATTTTCAACTCACCCTGTGCCCTCTATCTATCTATATCTATATATACATACATATAATTTTTCCCCTCCAACTACCCTAATAAGGACAAAGGTCTCATGAGTTGCAAATATCATCTTTCCGTGCAGGAATGTAAACAGTTCAATCTTAATAAGTCTCTTATGATTTTCTCTTTCCTGTTTACCTCTTCATGTTCCACTTGAGTCTTGTATTTGAAAATCAAATTTTCTATTCAACTCTGGTCTTTTCATCAAGAATGCTTGAAAGTCCTCTATTTCACTGAATAACTATTTTTTCCCTTGCAGGATTATACTCAGTTTTGCTGGGTAGGTGATTCTTGGTTGTAATCCTATCTTCTTTGCTCTCCAGAATATTATATTCCATGCCCTGTGGTCCCTTAATGTAGAAGCAGCTAAATTTTGTGTTATCCTGATTGTGTTTCCACAATACTTGAATTGGAAGATTTTCAATGACTTCGGTTTTTCAACTTTTACATTTTCAGATTTCAGTATTTTCTCAATTTCAGCTCTTATCTAGGCTTAGTAATGAAGTTACTTCTTATGGTTGTTCTGTACTTGACTGCAATGTATCATTGTGTAATTTGGAGCTGAGGGTGCCAATGACAAATGTCAATAAAAAGCCCATTCCAGTAACAGGAAAGATCCATTTTCCTTTTGTTATGCCACAGTACTGCTACATATTGAAAATATCCATGCATTTAGTCCATTTCATGCACATTTGTGGTTTCTCACTTTGGTGCTTCATGCTGTCTTCTCTAAACCACTTCTAGTAGTTGGTATTTTGTTATTTCTGATTTTTTCCAGTCTATCATACCTTCTTCTGGTACATGCATACACATGCACACTCACACACACACGCACACACACACACACACACACACACACAAGATATTACTGATTCTGTTAAATTCCTTCTTAATTTGATCATTATGTCTCAAGTAGGGCTATCCAGCAGCCCTCTGCCCCCTTTTTTGGGGGGGGCAGGGGACTCTTAAAATTAGTTGCTTTATACTATAGCTAGACAGATTTAGCACTCCTTAGTGTAGAGATACTGTGCAGATGAGACTAAAACTTTCTCTCTCTCCCTCCCTCTCTCTCTCTTTTTCTCCCCTTCTCCCTTTCTTCCCCCCCTCTTTCTCTAGAGGGCAACAGCTGGTCATGGTGGCAGCACACCTGTAATCCTTATTTTTGGAGGACACTGAGGTTGATAGATCTCTTGCACTTGAGATTTCAGAGATGAAGTGAGTTAAGCTTTTCAGATGTTCACACTATGTTTGACATGAATACAGTGAATCCCATGGAGTAGGAGGCCACCAATATGCATATGGTGGGGTTGACTCATCCCAGGTTGGAAACAGAGTAGATAAAAAACTCCTGAGCTGATAAATAGTTGGATGGGCCTGTTGTTGTTGTCCTTCATTCTCGAGGAATACCAAAATGACATCACTATGCTAGAGTCAAGTTTTAGTGTGTCTGATTGTGGCTGATCAGACCAATAAGAGCTCAGAATGTTCTACCACAGGCTGGGCACAAATAGTCCATGTGAACCTTTGGGGGTGGATTCTCTAAGTTTGTATATCTTGTGTTTCTCTTGAGTTATTTCAATTCTGCTTTGCTCATAGGACATACCACTTTTTTTTTTTGATGTGGGCACACCATGCTGGAGTGGTCCTGTGCCAGTGTCTTCCATGTCACACAACCAATTCCAAAGTTCTTAAGAGAGACTCTGAGAGGGTCCTTGTACCATTTCTTCTGACCATCATGTGAATACTTGCCCTCTGTGAGTTCTCCATAAAATAGTCTTTTTGGCAAGCATGCATTTTGCATTTGAACAACATGGCCAGCCCGTTGGAGTTGTGTTCTCTGAAGCAGAGTTTGAATGCTTGGCAGTTTAGTTTGAGAAAAGACCTCTGGTCTGGTATCTTATCCTGCCAGGTGAATTTCAGAATCTTCCTAAGACAATTCAAATGGAAGCGATTCAGTTTCCTGGCATGGTGCTGGTGTACTGGCCAGGTTTCACAGGCATATAACACTGAGATCAACACAATGGCTCTGTAGACCTTCAGTTTGGTAGTCAGTCTAATACCTCTTCTCTCCCATACTTTCCCTCAGAGCCTCCCAAATACTGAGCTAGCTCTGGCAATGTGTGTGTCAACTTCGTTATCAATGTGTACATCCCTGAAAAGTATACTACCAAAGTAAGTGAACTTATCCACAGCATTCAAAACTTCTCCACTTGCTGTAACTGATGGTTCCATGTATGGATGATGTGGTGGTGGTTGATGGAGCACCTGTATTTTCTTGGTGTTAATTATTAGGCCAAAATTAGCACAAGCAGCAGAGAATTGATCCATACTTTGTTGCATCTCAGCTTCAGAGGATGCATTGAGTGCACAATCATCTGCAAACAGAAAATCATGCACTATCACTCCTTCCACGTTGGTCTTGGCTTGTAGTCTTTTTGAGTTGAAGAATTTATCATCAGTGTAGTAGCTGATTTTGATGCCATGTTCATCCTCATTGAAAGCATTTGACAAAATGATTGAAAACATCATGCTAAAAAGCATGAGAACCAGCACACAGCCTTGTTTCACTCCATTGGTGACTGGGAAAGCACGAGAGCATTGTCTATTATTCAGAACCTAGGCAAGCATGCCATCATGAAATTGACCTACAATGCTGATGAACTCCAGGCAACCAAATTTTGACATAATTTTCCACAAACCCTCATCACTGGCAGATCTATAAATGTTGTATATAGACCTCTGTTCTGCTCCTGGCATTTCTCCTGGAGTTGTCTGGCAGCAAACACCATATCAACTCTTGGATGGTCCTTTCTGAAGCCACACTGGCTCTCAGGCACATGACCATTTTCCCAGGTGAAGGAATAGCCTATTAAGGAGGACTGGCAAGAATCTTGCCAAGAGAGAGACCCCCCTATGATTGTCACAGGACAATCTATTTCTTTTACCTTTATAGAGATGGACAATGGAGGCATCCTTGAACTCCTGGGAGATAACCTCCTCTTGCCATCTAACTCAGAAAATTTCAGTCAGCTTTTATATGAGCAATGGACTTCCTACCTTGTAAATCTCAGCTGGAATAGGATCAACACCAGGTGCTTTGCCACATGAAAGGACCCTAGCAGCATTCAAAACCTCTTCTTCAGTTGGAACTTCAGCTAGGAGGGACTGACTTCAATCTCAGGTAAACAGTCAATGGCTTTGGCATTGATTGATGATGATCAGTTGAGAACACTATGGACGTGTTCAGTCAGTCTCTGTAGGATCATGTCCTTATCACTATTCAATGTGTCTCCATCAGCACTGAGTAGTTGAGATGCACCATAGATTTTTGGCCCATAAATAGCCTTCAGGGCATCATAAAAGCACTTTAGGCTGTTACTATCACTGAATTTCATCTGCCTTCTTAGGATGTAGGATGGGGCCTACATTCCTAACCAGAGCAAGATAAGGAGGCATAGTCCTAAATAAAGAAGAAGACAACAAGAACAACAAGAAAAGGGAAGAAAACATAAAGATCAATTAACATGAAAGTATTTGCCTTCAGCTAGTGACATATTCTTGTTTCAAGTTCAAAATTCATCTAGGGTTGTGACATTTTACTGGTGACTGTGGGCTCAACTCTCCTCAAAGTACAAGTAGATCCTTATTTAAACAGTGCTATAGAATTAGATGAAATATGTCAAATTATTATTATCTGGATCTTCCAATGCCAGACACTTAGACATTCCTGGATAACTGAATTTTTCAGTTTTCCTTCTTCCATTTGATGTCATGTAGGCACAGTGTTGCTTTTGTTATGTTGAATGTCTAATCATTAAGAGTTCATAGGAATATTGATTTCAGACCAATAATTGGGGTAATAACTGCTGATTATTCACTTTTGAATCTAAGAGAATATGTGCATCCCAGTGAAAATGGACTGATGTCTTTTGAGGCTAGAGCCAGACAGATGGTACCAAAAATGACTAAAATTAATACCATTAAATTCTTCTGAAGCAAACACATAAGCTGCATTGGATTAATTCCCAGTATAATTTTAAGACAATACATGTGTACACATACATTTATAAACACAGGCATGTAAATTCTTTACTTTTTATCTGAACCAAATATCCTCCCTCTGTATCAAACCTCATATTTCATAATACAACAAACTATTGTCTTCTTGAGATATGGGGGATTTAAAAACAAAGGTTTTTGTTTATCAGTCAGACACCTACAAGTGTATTAAAGCTTTACTTTTTAGATTGAATCTAGATGTTCTGTGCAGCGCACTGTTTCAGGCATTCTCCACTTAAAATAGAAGTCTCAGATTTGTTGATGAGCTCTGATGTGTGATGTGGTGTTTAAAAAGCAAAAGTTTCTTTAGTTAAATAAAAGGAAATTATTTCTACACATAGATCTTAGAAGGATACCTGAAAAGGCAATTCCTTTGCTAAGCTTTTAATTCAAGATAAGCCCATTTCCCAGGACCCAGCTTCACATTAGGATGACAAAATTTACTAGCTACAATACCTGGTCAGGATCAGCCTTATTCTTTGGCAGACCATCTACATTCTATGATTTTGAGGCAAATAAAATCTCATCTAAAAATATTTCACCTGTTGTTCTGCTTTCAAGCCTTTAGAAGCATCATTTCTTTGGGATAGAGCATAAGTCACTTGCTAAAATTAAAATAGCCCCTGAGATTGGTAAAACATTTAAATTTAATATTTATAAATATGAACTCTTCTATCAAATACAAAGTAATTGGATTCCATCATTAGAGGTTTTCAAGCAGAGACTCAATAACCACTTGGAGATTATAAATTCATAGCATTGAAAATTAGAAAACATCTTTAATCTAGAAAGCTTGAAGATCATATGGTCCTACCTTCTCATTTTACATCTGGAAATAATATAGAAGGGCTTTTGGGCTTCTGTGAGATTGGTTTCCAATTTGACAGTTGGCTGAATTAGAAAATAGTGGTAAGGGATTTACTTCATGGGGCATTATCTAGGAATAGAAGGTCTAGATGGTCATCTGGACTACTTGCTATTGTCTCCTACTTTGTGTACAATAGAAGGCAGAACATGGGTACTGAGTGCTTAGGGAAGTAGAGGTATTGGTAAGGACGAACCTGGCTTACCATTTTGCTTGTGGATAATCTTGCATCAACAGAAGAACTCAAAAGAGAATTCATTCTTTAACTAGGAAGAACAAAATTATAAATGAATGGTCTGGTATTTACCCTCACAAGTGTAGGGAGGTTCCAAAGGTCATTCTTGATCCTATATACTTGACTCTATGTATAATCTTGACATATATTCTTAAATAGTATATATGTCTCAAGAAGATTACAGAGATTAGTACTGGAATTTTCTGGAATCTTGAGTCATAGAGAACTCCAGGAGAGGTGACAGAGGCAACTAAAGATCATTGAAATATTGATTGAATTCCAGAGAGGAAAGCATAAGGCTAGTTAGGGGAGTGTCTTACATTCCAGAGCACAAGAAAATTACAGGGTCAGTCTACTCAAAAGGATTATTCTTGGAGAAGCTAAGGGTCCCACCAGCCTTGGCAGAGTTGCTACCACAATCCTCCCTTATGGTAAAAGTTTTGTTTTCTCTGGCTAGCTCAGGCTGGGTCGAAAAAAGCAAAGACCTAATCTACTGATGGGTTTTAAAATGACAGAATTTTAAAATGTGAAATGATCCAAAAGGTGCATTGGTCCAACCTTTTCATCTCAGTGAAAAGGAAATTAAAATTTAGAAAGGTCATCTAGAAGACCCAAAGTCATATAACTTTTAAATGATAGAAGCATGACTGGAATCTATCCTTCTTTCTAATTTCTTTACTTCTGTTTAGGCCATCCTTTTAGTTAACAATGTTCACAACTTCAGGATTCTCCTTAGCTCTTCTCTCTTTCCCTCTTCCTTACTGGTTGCCAAACCTCATAATCTTCCTATGAAACATTACTTAGGTCTGTCCCTCATGTGGCCATCAAGCTAGTTCACCTCTAAACTGAACTATTACTATAGTCTCTTAATTGGTCTTTTTGTAGCCAACATCTCCTTTTTCTATTCATCCTCCACTCCCAGCTCCCAACTTGAATCACCAAAGGCCCTCATAACTATTCAGCTGGTCTATTGCTATAGTCTGCTACTTGATTTTTTTTGTTTTGCCCTTCTCCTATCTATTTTCCACACAGCTGCCAAAATCAATATTGACAAATGACAATTTCACTCCTCTGATCAAGGAACTTGGTAGTTCCCTACTGACTCTAGGATAAAATGTGTGGGATCATCACCAGTGATCTTGACCTGTGACTTGCCACTGGACTCCATTGAGGTGAGAGTGAAGCTGATGACTTTGCACAGCTCTGCTTCACTTAAATCCAATTCACTTGCGAGTCAAGACATCACCCTCTTGATGTCATTGCTCCTCCTAGAGAACTAGGGACTAATAATAACAGGATAAAATGCAAATTCCTCTGCTTCACATTTAAACCCCCTTACAACCTGATTTTTAAAAAGCTTTTACAAAGGGATATTTACTTCAAAGATATAGCAAGAACAAACATTATAGGTATTTTACCCTAAAGAGCATGTTATCCCTTAAACGAGAGGTGTCCAAATTAAAATGTAATTGGGAAATGTTTAAGAAAGTAATAAAAATGCAATACAACAACAATAATGTTAATTTGTGGTTTTCTAAATCAATATGTAGTCTGACTTTGACATCAATGCCCTACACCACCTCAGTCTCTTGGCAGACTAAGCTCAAACTTAGCTGAGTTCCATAGCATTATGGAACTACTAAGTTTATGCCCCAAAGCAGTATGACTCTACATGACTCCTTCTAGTTTTCACTGGCGTGGTTGCAGAAGGTTGATCATAAAGATGACTTCCTGTTTCTTGAGACGTGAATGCTATGCTGGCTTCAACACCTGGGCTGTAACCCAGGTTACAGAATTCTGGGATGCTGGAAAACCCTCATGATGATGTTATTAAATCACCAGGTCATGAGGTTCTATTTTGTTCACCTAGATCAGAAAAAGGACAAAGAGAAAGGCCAAGGATGGAGGCCCTATTGAGGGGCCATATGACCTTAGGGGGAAAGATGGACCTGAAGCTATACTCATCCAGTCAACTTTCATTTATGAAGCACCCACTGCATCTTCTCAGAATGGATGCCTTGAAGGAAAGAAGTAAAAGACTCACTGAGTTCCCTAGATGCAAATGAAGCAAAAATCTCCTGACTGATTTCTTATTTTTCATCTTCAGGAATTCTCTGTTCCAACCAAACTAATTCACTTGTTGGTGTCCTCATGCAATATTCCCTACCCTGGTCCAATGCCTTTACACAAACAAGCTGTTCTTCAAGTTTGTAGAATTCTCTTTCTCGTCTAGCACCTTTTCAAGTCTTTGTTTAAATGTCTATGAAAACAGAATTTCCTAAATCTCCTAGTTGTTACATATTAATTCTCTACTCTATTTCCCCTCCTCTAAATTACTTTGCATTTATTTTAAAAATATGCTGTACTTATTTCATAGTGTTTCCCATCCAATAGGACATATATACTTTGAGGTCATAAAACTTTTGGTTTTTGTCTTTATATTCCTAGCATCTGGCCCAGGGACAGGCACATAGTAGGCCTTTAATGAATGTATGCTGAAATGAATTGAATTGAGTTGAATTGAATTTGGCTCCTACACTAATTTGACTAGTGCTACACCTATCATCCACCTAGGCAATCTCTTTCAGAAAGGTAAACATGGAGGCAAACTAAATTATTTTTACAATTCAGATGAATTATACTAAGCAAAATATTAGCTCATTGTTTTTCATTGGGACAGCTAGGTGGTTCAGTGGATATAGAGCTGGAGCTGGGGATAGGAATATCTGAGTTCAAATCTAGCCTCAGACACTGTAACTGTGTAACCCTAGGCATATTACTTAACCTCCATTTGCCTTAGTGTTTTCATCTGTAAAATGGGGATAATAAGAGAACCTATTCCTAGAGTTGGTGTAATGATCAAATGAAATAATATTTTTAAAAAGTGGTTGACACATGATAATCACTATATAAATGTTACTATTATTATCATTTATGATCATGATTATTCACTTGTAGTGGCATATATTGTGTTGTAAGGTACCATTAGCAATATCACAAACCTTCTCCTGTGTACATCCACCCACACACCATGATGACCACATAGGCAAAAGAGATCTACCCAGATCTGAGAGGTGCCAAAGGGCTCTAACCTTTGGCATCCTCCAAAAAAAATTCTGCTCCCCTCTATTGATGTGATTTGTTCTCTCTTTTTTGTGCCATGGTACTTAGTACTCCCAGCACTGACATTCTTCTTTAAGCCCTCTATGTTTTCATGCTGAACATAGGCAAGAAATACATAGTTCCTTACAATCACTTTTACTTCTAAGTTCTGACAATTACTACACCTAGCTGAGTTTCCAATCAACCCACCATTCTTCTTATTTCCTGATAGGGTCATGTATCTCCCATGTAAGTACAACTTCTCTTCCAGATGCTCTTGAAACAGTAAGAATGGGGGAGGGAATCTGCCTCTACATATGGCAACAATTGCGCCTAGAGGAATGTGAGCTATTATTTTCAGTATATTGCAAACAAGGGTAAGACATTTGTCAAAAATGTCAATTTCCACAATTTTATGCTGAATTATTATAGTTATCATTCCCTTATATGAAAATTTCTAGCTATTGATAATTACAAATGCCAACGAACATAAAAAACAAAGATTAACTATATATCTATATATCTATCAATCAATTGATCTTTGTTGTCAGGAACAACCCTGAATATGATGATTTTATATCTTTATATCATAAAAATATTATAATCTGTTCAATCGTACCAATGGTATGAAACTTTAAAGCCAAAAATTCTAAATTGAGCCATTTAAGAGATTATCATCTTATCTAACCCCATCCTTCGGCAGATGAGCAAGCATAGAACTAAAGAAGTTATGTGGCCTACTTAGAGCTAATTGGCAAGAGAACTTAATCTAGAACCCAATTTTCCTGACTCCCAATCCAATGTGTCTTCCAATCATGGTCTTTTTTTATCTTCATTCTGTCCACTTTACTACTGTCTCCACTTTGAATTGAACTTTAAATAGACCAATAAAATGTATTTTATTTTTAGGCACACCAAAGAAGGAAGATTCTGCAATGTTTTGATGGTGATAATCCCTATTGTCCATAGACCTGAAATTCATCCTTATTTAATTTTTTTCCCAAAGGAAACAACAAAAAGGGAAAACTTAAAACATGACATAATTGGATACTACTTTTAGTAAACAAAAAAATGAGACCAAATTATGCAGAGAATTCCAAAATAGAGAGTGTTCTAAAAAGGTTTAGTGCAATTTTAAATGATTTAAATAAACATTTTAACCTAAAGATATAGCCTCAATATACATAAGTATGACATTTATTAGCACATTATTCTTAAAACAATATGAAGTATGCAGAAAACAAATATTCTCTAGTTCAATACTAGTTTTAACTAGATAAAGATTATAAAATATTTGTTTTCATTCTATTTTCAGTTAGAAAGTAGAAAATCTCAAAATACCTACAAGGTGAAAATATTTTCATTCAAAAAAAATAGTATGTCTTTCTGAATCAATACACAGCAAAAAAAAAAGACTATTTCTTAAGGTCATCTGCTTTGCTAATGTTCTGATACTCAAAAGGCTATTTTTTTTTACCTGAGTATTCTATGTGGGCTCTGAGGCCCTTGTTCTATATCTTTGCATTGTCTCTTTTATTCTCTTCTAAGTCATGTCTCCTAGCAAAAGAATAATACCTCCTATGCTTCTTATGTGAACTCAGAAGACCCAACATTGAACTTGTTCTTTGTAAAGCATTTGGTGACATTATAAAATACAGCTGGCTGTTGGATTTTTATAATGTTTAACCCCCAAGGGAGGCAGAAGAGCTAAAATGTCAATCTGTAATTTCTGAGAGACATTTAAAAGAAATATGCATTTTCCTTCCAGATCTGCCATGACACAAAAGGTAGCAATCCACAGAGCATCTTATTCTACAATGGAAGAAACAATAATGTTCAACTTTTCCTTTAACCTAGTCAAGAATGTCTAGGGAGAATTGCTTATTCAGAAATCTAAATGTTCCTTCCAGTCCAAGAGGAAAACTGACCACAACCTGACTGATACTGGAGCTGTTGGGAAGGTTATTACTCCAATTTTTGTCCAACTACTGCCAGAACCTTCCAAATACCTTCCACATCCAGCACTGACCTGTTGTAATTAATTTTTGAAGTAACTGATTTCTACTTTTCACAATAGCCAGCCTTCCCCCTTTGTAATGTACCTTCCCAATCAAGATTGAGATTCCCACCCTTCGCTCTTTGCTTCCAAGTCTTTCACCATCTGACAAAAACAACTGGAAGGAAAGTGGTTGCCCATTGCAAGGGGAGTGGCTGAAAAGAAAAAAAAAACACTGTAGTATATGAATGTGATAGAATATTGTTGTTCCATAAGAATTTATGAATTCAAAGAATTTGAGAGGCAGCATGGTGTAGTAGATGAAGCAATGGAATTGAAGTTAGGAAGACTTGGTTTGAACTCTTTCTCTGATATTTACTATATGACCCTCAGCAAGCCTTTCAAAAGCCCTTAATCTTTGATCTTATGAACAATTCAGAGGAACTTGAGAAGATTTGTACGAACTAAAACTGAATGAAGTAAACAGAACCAGTGAGGTAATTTATTCAATGGCTACAGTAGTGTAAAAAGAAAACAACATTGAAAGTTATCAGAACTCTGATTAAAACTGTGGCCCATCTTAATTCCCAAGGACTGATAGTAGAGCATGTCCTGCTTTTCTTTAGCACGGAAATGCTAGACTATAGATATAGAATGGGACATGTATTGTCAGACATGAACAAATTGTTAATTTGTTTCAGTTAACTGAACTTCTTAAGAGGAAATTTTCTAAAAATGGATAGTAATGGGAAAGGGCCATTGAGAAGTGAGAATGATTTTATTTTATTTTTTAAAAGTACCAATAATTTTTAATTCATTCATTGCAAAACACTGTTTTCAGGGAAACATACTTGGTGGATCCAGAGGCTGGATCTATCTCCCAGCATCAAACCTTTCCCCAAGTCAGACTCTATAATTGGATTTTCCCATCCTGCTCTGATTACTAAATTTTGTCTTTCCTATAATAATAATTCTCATAATTATCCCTTAATAAATGTTGTTCACAAAGTCTTACCTTAACCAGAGAACCCATCCTGGCTAAATTTGGAAGTGATTTTGTTTAAAAATCCTACAGTTACTTCTGTGTTCTCTATCCCAACAGTATTTTATGTAATAAAATATATATGTAAAGAAATTTTATATAAAGTTATAGGTAAAGAAATTTTTTAGCTTTCAATTTTACAAAATTTTCAGCTCCAAATTTTTCTACTTCCCTCCCTCCTTTCCCCTCTTCTGAAAATTGTAGGCAGTTTGATATAGTTTATACAACAAAATGTCATATTTGTCATAGTTGTAAAAAAAGAAACAGATTAAAATGAAAAAAAAACATGAGAAAATAAAGTAAATGAAAAAATGCTTCAATCTGCATTGAGTCCATCAGTTCTTTATCTGGATATAGATAGCATTTTCCTTCATGTATCTTTTGTGCTTGTCTTGGATCATTGTGTTGCTGAGAAGAGCTGAGTCATTCATAGTAGATCATCACACAATGTTGCTGATACAGAGTATGGTGTTTTTTTTTTTTTCCCTCTTGTTTCTGTTTATTTCACTGTGCGTCATTTTGTACAAGTCTTTCCAGGATTTTTCTCTATCCTAATAAATGCACTGAGTCTTTTACTCATACATACTAAACATATTTAACTAATTTATTTGTTTTATTTACTTAACCTCAATCTACTTCAATGTCTCTGCTATGTTGTGAATTGCTAGGAGGGGCTGAGGAGTTTAACTGACTTTATAAAAATCTGATAGGCTTTTGAACTGTTATATGGTTAATAAAAACATTTTGAAATAAATCCCTTTTCCCTCTCCTTTCCCAGTCTTTTAGCTGGGCCCAGGTTCCATATTGATGGCCCAGCAAGATCAGGCACTCAGGAATTCCTTTCCCCCAAAACCTTCTGGTCAATATTCCCTTTACTTTCTCCTATCCAGACTGGAAGCTGTCCCTACAATTTCTGGAGGGGAGGAGGCCTATAATAGCCACTTCATTCCAATTCTTAGGTACACTCCATCTTTCCCAATAGTAATGAATTGGGCACCTCTATCCTACCTCCATCCTTTACCAGATGGACATGGCCACTCACATGGTTTGGATGACTAAAAAGTCATCAACTAAAATCTCATTAAGATGGATGACTATTGGACCACTGCTAGTATGCCCTCCAAATCTCCTTGTATTGCATTTTATTTACCAGTGCACACTAAGGATTTCTGGGCTTTTTCATCTACCTTACAGTTACATTTTTAAAACCACTGAGCCCTTCCACACACCCTTACATTTAATTTTCCCATATATGTCATCTGCTGTAACTAGAATATGTGCTGTTTGAGCACGGAGACTGCTTCACTTCCCTATTTGTATTCCCAGAGGTTAAGAAAGTTCTTGACACTTAGATGCTTGAAAATGCTTTTTAATTCATCTATTCATATGAATACCTCAAGAATAATGAATTAACATGACAAAATTGTAAGGTTATTTTATATTAAGTAATTTCTCAAAAAGAAAAAAAAACTGACTGCCATTATTTTCAATATCTGTTCCCATCAGCCTATGTATGTTTTTTATTGTTTAAATTTAATAATTTGAATCTTACTTGTAAATGGCACCTACTCCTTTACATCCAGGGCCTTGGAATATTTAGATGGCCTTTTGATAATCATACTGTGTTGAAATGAATCATAAAATGATCTTTTTGGGAATAACTTAGTAAGATTGTTAAAGAAGCAGACTTTTAGATGGCAACCTGAAAATGGAATGACTGAGATATAAGGAGAGCCTCAAAAGAGTCGTGAGATGTTTATGTTTTTCATAATAAAAGTGTTAAAAAGCAAATTTGAGTGCTTTATCTGGCATGTCATGAAATAAAATTCAAGATAATGCATAGTAATTAAAATAAACTTTGATTTAGATAATCTATTTTAATTACTTTTTAATTGTAAAGAAATTTAGAAACTTTTTTTGTGAAGTAGTGTGTGAAAATGCTGATACAGAGAGATTAAGTAATCAAGATCATATAATTGTATTTGAATAACTAGAAAAGAACTATGAGAGGTAAGTACAAAATAAATCTCCTATCTAATGTATGGCTCCATGTAATCTCATCTCACCTTCTGGGAACAATGTCTAACAAATTAAAACTTGGTTCATGAAATGCTAGACAATGTGGCAGCAAGATTTCATTCGATGCAGAAACTGCTGTGCTAATGACTCTCTAATAACCATAGGAAATTTCAATTACATTGGAATTTTGACAAATACTAGCTTCAGGGGATTAAAAGAATTTGTAACAAATTTCTCTAACACACAAGCTCCAATAGACAGGAGCCGATGTCATCCATTCTGACCTGTTTACACCATTGTTGCTTTCTTTTCCATTTAAGTGGATGATGAAGAGAAGGCCAGTATAGTGAACATTAAGAAATCATTTTCAAAATGAGAAAAATAGCTTGCAGCCCGCAAATTGGCTTCAAAATGATTCCATCATTTTAAAATAGAACCACCACTTAAGTTACAATACAGTCTTGCCTACTGTAACTATATTCTTATAGCAATGATCAAATCAATCACTGTGGGTGGGAGAGTATAATGTTTCTGAGGTATGACTGCCAATATACAAATGATTTTCTTCTACCTCCCTAGTGGTTAAAATTCCAGATGCCTTGGAGTACAATAAGCTTCTAGATGATGAATTCTACAAGACCATTTACCCGGCAAAACCTCAATATATAGATTACTGATGAGATATAAGATATTTGTACTTTGAATTTGGAAGTAAAATTAGCAATGAGTCACCATTTCATGGCCTGAAAGAAATTGAATTTTAGGTTGGTCAAATTCTTTTTTGGACCTAAAAGTTTTTGAACTTCTATCTAAAACTGGCCTAAAACCCATGTCTCAGATTTAAACCTAGTAGCGATAGTTATACAGAGACAACATGGTGTAGTGCTATATTGTCAAATTCAAATACAAACTATGCAAGGGGACTAGAAATAAGGGCCACTAATCTGTATGTTAGGATCCCTGTGAGCCATATATCACCTTAGTTTTAAAAGGGATTATTGGGCAGCTAGGTGGCACCATAGCAGAGCTCCAGCCTTGCAGTCAAGAGGACCTGAGTTCAGATTTGACCTCAGACACTTGAAACTTACTAGCTATGTGACCCTGGGCAAGTCACTTAACCCTAACTGCCTCACCAAAAAAAAGGTAATGTTATGTATGTTTTATTGTATTTTGTTATGTATTTCCTTCTTATGTTTTAATCTGGTTCAGGCTGCAGTTGGGGCTGCCATGGACAATGCTGACACCTTTTGTATCATAACTGGATAAACAGCCAGCCTCAGAGTCAAGAAGACATGAGTTTAAGTTCCACCTGTGACCCATCATACAAAATGTCACTTGACCTATCAGTTCCCCCAGGAAATTCTAAGATTATAAATTGCAGAGTAAATATTGGATCTGCAATGGTAGAGGGAGGCCCATCTTTGGGGAACTCATGCATGGATAAAATCACTGGTAGAGAATATTCCCATTTTCAATCCCCCCTATAAATAAAAATCCATAAGAATGCTAGTACTTATGTTTCTATCTACGCAAGAGAAATGAGTATTGTCACTCTTTCTTGGCCCCCTTTTCTTTTTTATATTTATTTATTTATTTTTAGTTTTCAGTATTCACTTTAATGAGATTTTGAGTTTTAAATTTTCTCCCCTTCCCTCCTCCCCATGATGGTGTGTAATCTGATATAGGCCATACATGTACAATCATATTAAATATATTTTTACATTAGTCATGTTGTAAAGAATTAGAACCAAAAGGAAAAAATCATGAGAAAGAAAAAAAAAGAAAAGAAAAATAGTATGCTTCAATCTGCGTTCAGATTTCATAGTTCTTTCTCTGGATGTGGACAGCATTTTCCATCATGAGTCTTTTGAAAATTGTCCTCTATCATTTTTTTGCTGAGAAGAACTAAGTCTATCAAAGCTGGTCACCACACTATGTTGCTGTTACTGTGTACAATGTTTTCCTGGTTCTGCTCACTTCACTCAGTATCTGTTCAAGCAAGTCTTTCCAGGCTTTTTGGAAGTCTGCCTGCTCATTGATTCTTATGGAACAATAGTATTCTATTACATTCATATACAACAACTTGTTCAGTCATTCCCCAATTGATGGGCATCCCTCTCAATTTCCAATTCTTTTGTCCTCTTTTTCAATGTTTATTTGTTCCTAACTTAACAGATGCATTTGGTTTGGCTAGATAAGTAAATATGGATTTTATCCATTAACATCAAAGCTCAACACTACCAGCTTCTAAAGTTCTGGCTTACCAATAAACAAAAGGATTTTAGAGGTTAGATAGGGCAGAAGAAGATGAGAGAAGGAAAAGGGCATTTGATTCATTATGGGAAAAAAAAAAGAATCACATCACCAAATCTGACTCATTTTGCTGAGCCTCTTCGGAGTTCCAGTTTTATTTAGAATGACTTTGTTAAAGTTCAAAATGTGGACAGAATCTTTTTCCCATTGTAGATAACTAAAATAAGCAGTTAAAACAGACAAGTATGTGCATATTGGGCAAATCTGGCTCAGGATAAATGTGTCATGAGAAAATAAAAATTAACAACTAGTCAAGTATTTATTGAATGACTTCTATGTGCTCAGTACTATGCACATTAATCAAATTCCATATATTAGTGACCACTTAAGCTATAACCAAATATTACAGGCTATCATATTTTCATCAAAATATATTTCTTGCTAAGCAGAATTGTTTATTATTTAAAATGGAATCACACTAATTATATGTCTGCTACTAACAGAAACCTATACAATGTTAACAAAACACATGGACATCACTCTACTACAGTAACAGAGTCACAATTCTTGTCTAAAGGGAAGAAGAACATTGATAGGAATTATCAGAATACGTGATAAACAGATAAAAAATTTAGAGAAATAGTTTTGGAGAAACAGACTTCACTCATCATTTGTAAAGGCTGATTATAGCTATACATCACTTGATTTGTTGATTGTAACCAAAAGTGATTTGCTTACAGATAAAACCAAAATATAGCTAAGATTGAATCAAAAGTACATCCATAGAGAACATCCACAAAAATTCAACACATAACATATTGACAAGGAGTATTAAAAATGAGTTATGTAAATGTGTTTATAAAAGCAGAGAGGTTTATAATACCATTTCAGGGTCAGGTCACCAGTCTTCTCTTTCAAGTGCCCAGGCAGATGGATCAATGAGGATTAAAAAGACAGTAGAGACTATGTAACCCAGGTTGCAAAAATTTAGTAGTTATGAATCTCTAGAAAGACATTAAGTAGTGGCTAGAATTATATAGTTTTCTATCTTTCATAAACTAACAGAAGTTTATTTTAATAGATGTTTCCATAATAATGTTCATTATCTACAAACAGTATGGAATGCTTTCAAATATTGATATTTAGAAACAATAATAATTATGTGGGAAGATAATAAGGTACAAATCACCCCCACCATCCTGTTACTAGAGTTGTTTCAAAGTTTCTTAAAACAAACATACATAAAAGATAAATTCTATCTCCAATACTTTTATCCAATTACAAAGAGCACTTTATTTTAACTACCTGTACAATAATCCACAGATGATAAAACATAACAGATTCAATGATGATGATAATGTGGATAATGATAACTAACATTTAAATTGCACTTTATGGCACTTTACAAGTATTATCTCATTGATCTTCACAACAACTTGCGAGGTATATACTATTAGTCACATTTTATCAGTGAGGAAACTGAGGTAGAGAGTAGTTAAGTGACTTGTCCAAGGTCTCAGAGCTAGCAGGTGTCTGTGGTCACATTTGAACTCAAGACTCCTTGACTCTACGTACAGAGCTCTATCTTCAAGCTGCCACTTAGCAAATTTCCAGGACAATTTCTATAACTTCAGAGAAAACAGGTGAGAAATTACTATAATGATGGTGATAACTATTATTACTACTACTTTATGCAAGCATAAAAAGCAATAGTTTTGTCTACTTGCACAATACTTTGTTGAACATTAGTCATAAAAGGATAGTACTGACTTGTCCCAGGAACATTTCTATATGAATTCAATATAAAAATGTGAATATGATTAACAACAACAACACTTTTTTGCTTGACAAAAAAAAACACACAAATTATTTTATGCACTTGGATAATAGGCTGCTGAACATAAGACATTTAAGAATGGTAATAGATGGTGAGTTGTCCAAAGACCATTTCTTTTTTCACTGCATTGAATTTAAGAGAACAGAAACAACAACAATCAGTGATATACACAATATTTTGAGTTTGAAAACTGTTTTAAAAATATTATCCAATTAGGACCCCATAGAACCCTTGTGAGGTAGCTAGTTCAGGTCTCATTATCTTCATTTTTTTTCAGATGAGAAAACTGTGCCTTAAAGAGCTTAAATGATTTGCCCATGGTTATACTACTAGTAAGTTTAAGAGATAAGGCAGATGGCCTAATGTGGGGTGACACAAGGATGGCAGTCAACTGAATCTGATCCTTAGGGCCTATGAATTAAGATGCTTAAGGTGATGAGGTCTTTCTTGAAGTTTAATGAGCAAATGACCAGTGTGCCAAGTATTGTATGAATAAAATAAGTTAGTGTATATAAAGCTATTGGTAACCTGTGAATTATGTAAATTCCAAAATTGTTCCCAATGTTTGAGTGGAATTTAAAGATCTTCTAAATTGACTCTTTGAATTTTACAAATGCTAGACTATAAGCTCCATGAAGGCAGGTCTCAATCTCTTACATTTCTATTTCCTCTAGTGCCTAGCACTTTACATGTAGTAGATGCTGTTCTTTTTCATTGAGGGAATCAGTCCAGAATTACTAGTTATTATTTTTTTTTTGGTCCAGACACATGGCATATGATTTCATCAGTATAGGAAACACCCTGGTGTGGAAATTCCCTCTACCAAAGCAAAGCAGTTATTTCTGTAACTTAGAGTCTAAGAGAATTGCTAGGGTTACTGAGAGGTTAAGTGACTCAGTGATTTGCTCATGGTCGCATAGCTGGTATGTGTTAAAGATAGTTTGGATACAGGTCTTCCTGTCTCTAAGTTTGAACCTATATTCATTTTATGACAATGTCTCTCATTTCTTGTGATATTGTGGGAGAAATCTGCAGAAGTAATGACAAAGGGGATCACTACTGTGATCTTTGCAGGTAAATGCTAAACATTTATTTTCCTATGAATTTCAGAAATACAAGAAAAAGTATACCCCAAAAGGCAGAATAAGAAGATAACCTAGCTGGATATTGTTATTTTCCAGGGAAGCAGATCTCTGGTGTGGGAGAGGCAGGGCCAGGGTAGATGGCAATAATCAGAGCCTTTGGGGTTAAGGGATAGGATTAAAAATTCTGGATACCTAGTCAGAGCCCTTCCCTGGCAATTAATCAACTATGGATTTTATTACTAAATAGCTAGATTATTAAATAGAAACACCAGAGGGATTTTGGCTGGGTTAAATTTCATCACTTCAAGGTGTGACTCCTGCCTGAGCTACCTGTAAGATGAAAGGGAACTGGGTATTTATGTTGGGTTTTATTTATTGTCCTTATTAATGATCTCAGGGAGGAATAAACCCAAGCCAGTTAAGCTGGGAAGTATTGTTAACACCTGAGGAAATAAAGGGATGAGTTTTCTGGATTCTATCTCCACTTTTGTTCTAC
Source organism: Vombatus ursinus (assembly GCF_900497805.2). Taxonomy (NCBI): domain Eukaryota; kingdom Metazoa; phylum Chordata; class Mammalia; order Diprotodontia; family Vombatidae; genus Vombatus; species Vombatus ursinus. The sequence goes on along the minus strand of NW_020954608.1, from coordinate 34,413,105 downwards.
TCCTCATTTAAAAAAAAATTCAAATTCCACTACACAACATTTGAGTAATGTTTAAAATTACAACTAACAAGCTAATATTATTCTGTCATAAATATATCAATATTTTCAGGAATGTCTGAAGCAAGACATGTAATTTCAGTGATACAGAAAACTCTAGATGAAGGAAAAAAGTATACATAAACATGCATATGTATGAATATATAAAGATAGACAACTAATAACATGTAATAACACATATATATGTATACACAGATACACATATGTATATACACCTGTTTATTTAAATATGTGTGTTTATGTACATGCATGTATAGAAATATAGTATATACATACATGTACACACATGCCTTATCATTACAGCTTATTTGTGGAGATATATTGCATCACCCGGGAGAGTTACTTTTTGCCTTTTTTAGCTCCAGGGTCTTAGGTTATTTTCTTTCTTTTTAATATTTGTAATCTATGGGAAAAATAAGCATTTCCATAACATAGTATAATAAAAAAGATGATTGCATATGAAACTGCAAATTTATTATGTACAACTTGCTATTCCTTTTAAATATATAATAGTTATCATGTAAATTTCTTTTTTTTAAATTTTTCTTCCTTTTTTTTCCCTCCTCCTCTGCTCTAGAGATGGTTCCCCTTAGATACAAATTGGGGTGTGTGTGTGTGTGTGTGTGTGTGTGTAATTATTCTATAGATACTTCTATATATCAGTTCTTTCTCCAGATACAGAGAACGTATTTCTTCATATGTCCTTTATTGTTTTCATAGAATCACTGAGAAACAGATTTAGACCAGGGTGACCACTGGATACCATAGCAGGTATGGATTTTCACCCTCCATAAGTGATAAATCCAGTTTCTCTGAAGTAGGAGTAGCAACAGCAGCAACAATAAGCCATGCCTCAAATTCACCTCTTCCCTTCATCTCCTTTTGACTTCATTTTTACTCCCAAAATGCACAGAATCTTAGACTAGGAAAAGATACAGCCTAAGCAATACCTCAATAAGAATACCTACTATAATATCTATGAAAGTGGTCATTCAGCCCTAGCTGCGAAGGAGAGCACACTACCTCCCAATGTGGGCCATTCTCCTTGGACTTCTAATTGTTAGGAATTCCCTCTTGCTCCAAGGGTCCTGGGCTGTCCTTTGTGTTAGGCTTTGCTTGGGATCCTTCCCAGTTGATGTTGGGCTCAGGGACATCTTTGGCCCTTGTGCTAGGTTCCTACCCCAAGTATTCTTATCTGTAGGATATCTAAACATTCCTATTTTCTTCAACAAATCTTCATGTGTATAGTCTTGAAGTTGTTGACCATTTTGATTACCCTTCTCTGGATACCATCTATGTTATGAATGCCCTTCCTAGTATGTAGTATCTAGAACTGAGCACAATTCTCTAGCTATGATCTGATCAGAGTAGTGAACAGGAGGACTATGACCTCCCTTATTCTAAACATTATACATCAATGAATGTGATTTTAGATTACATTAACTTTTTTGGGTACCACAGCAAGAACAAATACTCCAAAAAAAAATTTGAGTAAAAGATGATGCCAAATAAATACATTATCAAAAAAGAAGATGGGCTGATGGATAAACTGGTTAGACTGTGTATTCCTTTTGTATCCTTAGTATATCAAGATAAAAAGAGGAAGGCCCATAACATGTTGGCAGCACTGTTGATAACTTTTTTCTCCCTGTTCCAAGTTAACTTGCAAAGTAAAAACAAAACAAAACAAAACAAAATGAAACAAAAACAAAACAAAACAAAAAAGTCCTTGTAACAATAAGCATAATATTTGCCATGTCTAAAATTTTATTTCTCATTATGTACCTTAAATCCTTTTGCATTTCTGATAAGAAATGGGTAACAGGCTTCCTCATTGGCCCTCTAGAGTCATTGTATAGTATATAAATTTGAGTTCTTAAATCTTAAAAAGTTGTTTTTCTTTAAAATGTTATTAATGCATATGTTTTCTTTTCTTCACCATTTATTCTACATAAGTTTTTATCAGCCTTCCTAGGAAGTATCTAACCTCACTCAGTAATAAACTCCTTAAAAATTAGATTGTACCAAAGACCAATGACTCCATAAGACAACAAGAAATACTAATACAAATCAAAAGACTGAAAAAAAATATCAGAAAATACAAGGTATCACCTTTTAAAAACAACTCACATGAGAATTAGGTCAAGGAAGGAGAATCTAATAATCATTGGTTTACATGATAAGCTCAACCATGAAAAGCCTACATATCATATTTCAAGAAATCATGATGTTTCCCAAGACTATTATAACCAGAGGTCAATCTGAGAAAAGCATCCATTGAATCCCCCACCAGTGGGGAAAAACAAAACAGAACAAAATAAAAACAACTTAAAATGAAAATTCCCAGGAATATCATAACCAAAATATTAAAATTCCACAGCAAATAAAAAATAACTCAAGCAAACAAAAAGAAAGAGTCCAAGCAGAAAGGTTCCACAGTCAAGTTTATACAAGATCTGGCAGCCACCAGTAGAGAGGAAGGGGGAATTTGGAATATGATATTACAGAAGACAAAAGATAAATATTTGTAACCGAGAATAACTAAACTGACAAGGATGAATATAATTTTCCTGAGGAGGAGAAATAGACTTTTACTGCAAGAGAGGACTTTTAGGCATTCCTGATAGAAAGATCAGAATTCAGAAGATTTTTTTAGTTGTGAAATATAAATTAACAAGCACTTACTTTCTCTCCCTTTCACCACTCCCTGCCCCCAGCAATAAAAACCAAATACTTGAAACAAATATGCGTACTGGAGCAAAACAAATTCCCATATGAGCCATGTACGAAAATATACATATCTTACTTTGCATATTTAGTCAATCATTTATCTGTCAGGAATTGGGTAGTCAAAGATCTTAATGGAATTTTGGAAAAATTAGATATTATCTCTAGCAATTACTAAATGGCAACACAAAAGCATGTACATATTCTCAGCTATACGTGTAATCTATACTAAGAGTATCCATATACTAAGGCATACTCACAACTGCATAAAAGCAAAGATCTTTTACTTTTTACCAACTGCGATGTAATATTATGTTTAATAAAGGGTAACTTAAAAACATTAATTTTTAAAAGGACATATATTGTATACATTCTTTACCAACCACAAAGGAACAAAAATTATGAAGTAAGGAGAACTTGAATAAATAATTTAAAATAATAGCAGATTCACTTAACCCTAAAGAATTTGTGGGTCAAAAAACATATCATAAAAAACAATAGAAAACTTTACAAATTACAACGAGATAATACAACAAAACTATTGGGCTTCTGCCAAAACATTGCTGAGAGGAAAAATTTATGTATATAAAGATTTTTGACAATAAAAAGTGGAAGAACCAAATAATGAATTGTACATACAATGAAAAAATAAAACTAGAAAACCAACAAATTTAAAACCCTAATTAAACGTGAAAACAGAAATTCAGAAAATCAAATAATAGCTAAGAAAATAAAAAAGTGAATTGAGAAATAAAACTGAGAGCTGAGTTTTTGAAGTTAGGAAGAAACTAGATTAACCATTAGTATGATTTAAAAGATAAAAACCCAATTGTGAAGAAATGAAAGAAATGCATAGAAAATATTTTGCCTAATTATATGCCAACGTGATCAACAATTTAAAGGAAATTAAGGAATATCTACAAAAGTATAAAATTCTTATAATAACAAGTCAGTAAACATATAATTAAAACAACACTGAGAAAGTCACTTAACTGCTTTGAAACTCAGTTACTGCATCTGCAAAATTCAGATAATAATATTTGTGTTATCAACCTCATAGAGCTTTTGTGAAGAATGTGTTTTGTAAACTTTAAGGGAATATGTAAATGTGAGTTAACATAGTCAGATGTGTCAGGTGCTGTCATAGACTGAGTCTGATTCAGTTTGACTTGGTGTTTTAGATTTAGAACTGGAACAAGATGAGATACTCATAGACTATCTAAAGATTAACAAAAGGGGGTTTACTTAATCATACTATAGTAAGGATAGTCAACCCATATACAGTAATGATTCAGTTGAGCACAGTTTATCTGCCTGTATTGGCCATACTGGTCACCCTGAGGGGAAGCCACCTCTATCTCCTCTTTGGCTGATTTTTGAACTTAGGCCACCAGGAAGCTATGTCAATGCTATGACCCTTAGTTCACTGAGTCAATTAAAGGTCAGGGAAAGTTTCAAAGTTAGGAAAACCTAACTCAACATGGCTAATTTTGCTCCTACTACAAACATGTACCTTAGATTTTAGAAAAGCAAATTTCAAAAAGTTAAAGAAGAAAATAGTTCTCATCTCATTTCATATTCCAAAAATGAATTTGGCTGAAGTGGGATGAAAGGCTATAATTGCTCTAGATTGGGGCTCCAAAGCATGTATTGTGGCTACACAGAGAATCTCTCTCCTAATGACCTCAGATTTTAAAGTGGCATGGAAGATAGAAAGCACTCATAATGAAGAATGAATAGAATGGAATATCAGGAATATATGAGAATGTTAGAGCTCAAAATGAGTTGTAGTTTGTGCATAATGCTAAGAACCTCATCTTTGTTCAGTAAAAGAAGAAAAAATGAATTTCCTTTTTTTATACTTTTGAACAGAATGGAATACTTTAGCCTCTTAGCTTCCCGGGATTCTGTCCAGACTCAATTCAAATCCCAACTTTTGCAGACCTTTCCATGTACCTCTAGCTGCTAGAGACTTCCCTTCTGAGATTACATTCCATCTACTTGGTATGTATGTTGTATGTAACTACTTGTTTACACATTGTCTCCTCCATTAGAATGTGAGTTCCTTGAGGACAAAGAACTGTTTTTCCCCTTTCTTCATTTCCCCAGAGTTTAGTCTATATCTGGTACATGGTAAGCTCTTAATGAACAAATGTTGACAACTTGATAGGTCCACTGATTAGAGCAACTGGTGTCAAGTCAACAGCAAAAACTGTATTACTTCTTATTTTACTGTACTTCTATCTTCTCTTGAAAAGGATAGAACAAACATGATCCAGGGGAAATTGAAGCCCAAGAAAGAGAAGAAATTTAGATAGCATCTAGTTGCTTTAAATAAATTTAAATCTTAGAGCCCAGACAAATGACATGTCTAGCTACTGAAAAAAACCTAATTTGGCTGTAGTCCTAACTTTGATTTTGAGAAAACAGGGAAATGGGAGAGTTGTTAGAAGACTGAAGGCAAGAAAATGCTGTCCAGATTTTTGAAAAAAGAGGAAAAGATGGGTTTTGGAAACAGTCAATGTCAATCCCTGGCAAAATCCCTGCTAAATGAATGGTTATAGGTAGTTAGAAAAGAATTAATAAGGCCATCATGGCTTAAGCAGATGACTCGCTGAGGTCCCTTCCAACTGTGACATCCTATTTTTCTGTAACTAAGAACATACAATGTCTAAATCGCTTTACTTTCTTCTTCTGGCCGAGTTTCAGACACTGTGCACCTTGATTCCATAAGGTTGTTTGAAAATCAATCAGTCAACAAGTATTTCTTCAGGCTGTCTTTTATACTAGGAATTATATATGAGGTCCTTCTCTGTCATTGAGGTACTTAAGAAGTGTCAGATAATATTGTAAATAAGATAAAGAAACATTGATTATATGATATATATGTATGTATTAATAATTAGCTGAAAAATCATACCTGATTGATGCTAATAAGAAGGGGATATTTATTAGTTTAACAAAGGGTTCTCTACATATTTCTGTTAATATTTGTATCAATGGATTGGAAGAGGATATAGAAGACATATTTGCCAAATGTGTAGCTGATTCCATACTGGGAGTCACAGGTAATACATTGGATAACAAAGTCAAGACTCATAAAAAATCTAATGAGATACCAAACCAGCGATTCAAACTTAGTGTATCAAAAATTGAACTCATCATTGCACCCTTCCTCCATAAAACAATCTGCTTTTCCTTTCAATTTATTTGCTTCTGTCAATAGTAAAACCATGATTTTACTTTATTTTTTTTTTTCGGCCAAAGACAAGGTTTATTAGGACATCCATCATATTGAACAGACTCTTAAGGAGTCTGAACATGAGTAAGCAGTGGCTAGATTATAAGAATCTCAGCAGTGGCTAGATTTTAAGAATCTGAGCAGTGGCTAGATTATAAGAATCTAAGCATTTTAATGGAGACAAGATGGACCTTATATACAGAAAGCCTGTGGGAGGGACCTAGGAGTGGGCAGTAAACTGGGGTGAACAGAAGTCCTGGAACATGGACCTTGTAGCCAAGGGAGAATGGAGCCTAGCTAGGATTAAGAGTGGGAAATGGCCAGGGGCCATAGGGAGGTAAGACAATGGAGGGGAGATTGGGTGTAGCCACAGTGAAAGGCCAGTTGATGGGATTATAGCCTAAAGTTAACTCCAGAGATTTGGCCATGTGGGAAAGTCCAGGGTTTTTTGATTCTGGGGCCCAGATCCCAACCCCATCATTCCCCCCTCAAACAAATGGGACCCAAATTCTTTTGGACTAAGGGGCAAAGGACTCAGCTTCTGAAACTGCTTCCTGTTGGCAAGGGGCATAGAGCTGTCCCTTCCTCGAGGGGGTCCGAAAGAGGAGGTTGACTAGAACCCCAAGAGCACAAGCTGCATCCAGGAAATGATGGGGGACGTTGGCTGGTACTTGTTTGCTACCAACTGTAGGTGAATGGCCCATAGTCTGGAAGACATAAATCTGACAGAAAAAAACTGTAGGGCCTAGATATAAAGCAGGGACTAGATTTAGGTCCCAACTTTGAGAGGATAAAACATCCTTAGCTCTGTTTGGATTCAGATAATTCAGTTTTCTAACCATGCTGTATCAAATCCACCTCATAGCCAGACTCAGGATTATAGCCAGTTGGGTAACATTCCCTTTCAAAGGAACATAATGGGGAAACTGAGCCAGGAGAATCCCATCTTAGACTGAGGCTAAAATTGTCCTTTCAGCTTTTCCCAATGCTGACTTCCCACCAGTATCACCTTCTCTGAGTAGCTTATGGCATTTCTCTCAGATGGTGAATTATTGATTATCAATGGATTATGACCCATCAGACAACTCAAAATAAAATCCTATGAGCTTTTACCTCAAACAACAAGTTTTACTAATAACAGCTTAGGAAAAACTTTTCCAGGATTTACATCTCAAATTTAAATTTGTTCTGGTGTAAAAAGCCAATCATTAAAGATTTCTATACACTTGCAAATTCTCAGCAAGTCATAAATAACTCAAACAAGCTTTTTGTCTAGTTTACACATTAAAACAATAACCAATAATAGCTAAATTATTTTAGCAGTAACCAAATTATGAAAGTTGCTTGACATAACTGATACAGAAAGTTCACCAATTTGAAACTTGAAACAAACCCATTACCAATCAGATGACTTCAGTTTTGTTAAATGCACTTCCAAATTACTTTACAGAGAATCAACATCTCATCATTAACAGTTAAAACTACAAATTTAAAAGAGTGTGCTTACCCAAGTTCAGAGACCAGCTTCTTTACCTTGAGGAGGATGTGCTGAACCTGGGTGATGCTGCCAGGTAAAGGTTTCCCTAGAGCCCAAGGCCATTGCCAGGGGGCCTCATGCCATAGCTGCTGCCCCTCCCCCCTCCTTCCTTTCCCAGGTGGAGGAGGGCAAAGTCAAAGGTGAGGGGTAAAGGGTGAAACTCTCTTCTCCTATGAGAGGGGTTAACAGATACCTTCTTGACTCAAGGGAAGGGAGTGGGAGAAAGGAGTGACCAGGGTTGTAAGGAGGAGTTTCAAAACTGATTAATGATCAATCACAAAACCTCCAGAATCTGCCAAGATATTTGAGCTGTTCTGACTTTCCCTGTAACCTTCATGAAGGAGGATTCAGAGGTGCAGAGGAAAGGGAGTAAGTAAGCCTCAGGGAACCAAAAAGCAACTACAGTTTCCCCCAATTTCCTAGCACTGAGGGAAGTAACAGAGCATATACTTCTGGATAGGGTGTCTGTCCTTGTTCTCTATGCTGCGGAAGGTGTACCCAGGTCCATGGCCTCAAACTGACCCAGTGGACCGAGAGCCTGAGAGCATCAGGCTGAGTGCGAGACAGCCTCCTAACTGTCTGCCAGAAAAGCACCTCCAAGCCTTGGTGCTTGGAAAGCGACCCCAACAGCAGAGGAGGAAAGGAGGGGAGGGAGGAGGCTTACCTACCTTCCATCTTGTCTAGAGAAAAACTTGGGGTTAGGCAGTTTCCCCATATGGGCCACCAAAATGATGCGGTTTCAGGGTTCAGCAGTCCTGGGACCTCAAAATCACAACACACGGATCCTTCCCGAAAGAATTCGACCCAAGCCTTCTTTCAGTCAAAGACAAGGTTTATTAGAACATCTGTCATATTGGGCAGACTCTTAAGGAATCTGAACATGAGTAAGCAGTGGCTAGATTTTAAGAATCTAAGCCAAACCATGATTTTAGACATACAGCATTGAACCTTCAGATTATCTTTAACTCTTCCATTTCCCTCACTCCTCTCATTGAGTTTCTAAGCCCTATCAGTTCTATCTCCACCACACCTTTGTCTTCTAGCAGATTAGGTGCTGGACTGGAAGTCAGGGAGAACTAGATTCAATTCCTCCCTTCAAGTTTTAGTAACTGTGTGACTTTTGACTAATCACTTTATCTTTTTGAACTTCATTTGTCTCATGTCATCTATAAAATCAAGGTTATAGTATACACCATCCTTAGCTTACAAAGTTGTTGCAGTATCTAAATGAGATAATGTATGTAAAATGCTTGACAAAACTTAAAGTGATGTATTATTATCTCACTTTATTAATGATGAAGTTCAAGTCTTTGTCATTTCTCACCTTGTTTATTGTAATAGCATCCTAGCTGTTCTTCCTGTCTCCAATCTCCTCCCTTTCCAATCCATATGTAACATGTCTGCCAAAATTATCTTTCTTTTGCATGAGTAAGATCATATATCACTCTTTTGATTAAAGAAAAACAAAAACAAACACACCCTATCACTCTCCATTGTCTACAGGATAAGACAATAACATTAGAGGGCATTTATACTTGACTTTAAGATTTGCAAAGTTCTTTTCATATTTGATCTTTGCAACCACCCAGTAAAGAAGGTATTGTAGGTATTATTCTCCCCATTTTACAGATAAACTGAAACTTAGAGGTTAAAAGGTATACCAATGGTCTGCTACATATCAGAGGGGTGGGTCAAAGCCTTTTCTCTTCTGACTCTAAGTCCAGGGCTCTTTCTTTTATGCCATTATTTCTCTTTCCTCTGATTTTCAATGCCCTCTACAATCTGGCTTCAATCTACCTTTCAATTAGTACTCCCATTCCCACACTCTATTTTCCAAGCAAAATGAACTTCCTCAAACTCAATATGACATAGACTCCTTCCACACACCAACTCAGGCTATTCCCTATTGCTACCTCAAATTCTGCCCTTCAAATTTTTCACACTTTCACATTCTCTTCTTTTAAGTCTCTTTACCAATGTTACCCCTTCTATGAAGCCTTGCTTGATCTCCTGATGAAAGTATTGTCTCCCTTGTCCAATAGGATCTATAAATGCGTAGTCCAATCATTGTGTCAAAGTCGGAGAGTGTCTTTTTGGCTCCAAGATGGGCTAATTATTGGATCCCTACCTAAAGACAAGACAAATAGAAACCCAAAGATAAACAAAACATATGTATAGACTTATACTTCATATAGACTTATACTTCATATAGATATATACTTCATAGACTTATGGCATAATGTATTTGTAATAGAAACAGTGCTAGAATGAGGTGGTGTTACATTATGAAGTCCTAGTAGGAAAAGAAAGTCTCACTCTGTTTTTGAAGCTGAAGACATGGGAAAAACCAATGATCTCCCACTCAGTACTTTCCTGGTGCAGAATATACTTATGCTAGTAATTATATGAGGTTTTTCTCTGCCATTGAGGAGCTTACAAAGTGTCAGATAACATTGTAAACAAGATAAAGAAACATTGATTATATGATATATATCTATTAATAATGAGTTGAAAAATCATACCTGATTGAGGCTAATAAGAAGGGCATATTTATTAGTTTAACAAAGGGTTCTCTACATATTTCTGTTAAATATTTGTATCAATGGATTGGAAGAGGGTGTAGAAGACAGAAGCAGAATAATGGGCTAAATCATCCATCTGACCCAGTATATTTTTATATGTCTCTAGGTCTGTGATTCCATCAACTTCCCCAGTGGTACTAATTGCAACTAATCCAAAACTTCTTAGCAGGTTGAAACTCCTGTTCATGTCTTCCCAATTATTTGTTGGTCCCTGAACAAGGATTTCACATTTAGAGTAAAAATAGTCAAGTTTAGTAATACCCTCCATGACTTTTTCTGTGACACTATCTCTGTTATTAGTGAAATAGAAGAGGCTAACTAGAGAAAAGTCAAGTGACAAAAAGCCAAAATGCAGAGCTAATTACAATGTGAGAAGACAGATAATTCATTTCCCATTAACTAACTGCAGGTCACATTTATACTTAGTGATTTCCTCATTAGCTTAATTTCAATCTGAGTAACTCAAGGTCTTTCAAAAAATACATAATGATTTTTAAAACAAAGCTCTATCAGGAAGAATTTTATCACATTTTAAGAATGAGTATAATTACTATTGAGTATCACCACTTCCAGGCCATAAATCACCCTCTATATGGTAATGAGTGACAAAGGAAGTTTTGTCACCAGTTGAATCCTGGGAATAATCAAATGCTGAGAATATGATACCTTGGGGCATGCTCCACTCTCAGAATACCTGCTACTGGAGACATAGAGCAGTGAGGGAGACCACATTGTGAGCAATATTTACTTCATTTAGTTGGATTTGGAGGATTCTAGAACTGTATTGAGGATCATTTTATAATTTTACTTCTTCCACAGATTTCTTTGGCCAAATATCTATCAACAAATGGCTAGTCTACTTATGACAAGTCTTATCATATTTCATTAGACTGGTCCTCAGGAAGCAGTCTCAGCTTGTTGTCCACATCACGCTCAAAACTTTTACAGCATCATAGAACATACCAGCACTTTTACCGTACTTCCATAGCCTCCAAGAATAGTGGATAATATACATCTTCGTTCCATGATGAAGCATCAGAGTGGGATTGTACGGAATACTCAGCCTAAAGTTATTTATGCTCTTGAAGCACATTAGGAAGATAGCTATCTCTTTGAGAATGAAAGGGCATGCTCCACTACCAGAGTATTAATAACAACAGCTGACATTTATATTGGATTTTACAAAATACTTTCCTTACCATAAACTCAGGCCTTCCAACTCTAAGTCCAACATGCTTTGCATTACATCATGTGTGTCCTTAGAGCTAGTGGCTAGCCCCTGAAAAAGTGCAGCAGCTTTCCAGTTCTAGCAGGGGCCAAAAGAGAACTTGTTCTGTTGGGAAATGATAATTACGTTCAGAATATTTTAAGAAATAATTTGTAATTAATTAGTAACTATTGAAATAGCATTGAAGAAAAAAAAACACCTTATTTCCAAGGATGGTAGTATGCAGAAACTTTCATGTATGGTAGAAATTTAGGAGATAAAAATTCCTATAACTTATGGACTATTGTTGAGGACACAAGGGAAACTGTACAATTATATGCGCTTTTTCTTTGGGATTATTGTGGGGGTGCAGTACAGAAAGATGAAGATAATTAGAGTTCAATAGGTTCTTCTTATTAATCAATGGATAGGTTCCATCTGCACCTCCCTGATTTCGTATGCATGGATCTGAAATGATCAATCACTTCCCCTAAATCCCAACTCCTTTGAGCTCTGCTCAGTGACTAGGAAATCATGGGACTCAATCTGGGAAAGCATCCAACTGTGGTGCGAGCAGAGTTTGTGGCCTTGCAATTGTTAGATTTAAATAAAGAAATATTTCAGAGTCCACTGACCAACTATACATTTGTTGACAGGCAAACAAGTTGTGCTTATGTTTATTAGGATTCTGAGATCTCAGTCTTAGAGCAGAAAGAGAAATTTGAGATCACTTAGTTGAATTCAGCTCTTTTAATATGTAAGGAAACTGAGGCCCACAGATTTTAAGTATTTGCCCAAGATCATCATCTAGTAAGTAGTACTTACTGGGTTTAGAACTCTGCTGTTTTAGTGAATGATGTGTCTCACCTAATATAACCCTGCTGCCTCTCACTTTTCAAGTAAAAAAGAATGGGACTTTATTGACATTTGATACAATATGGTATATAGAAAAAGATCTTGATTTTTTAACTACACTTTAAATTTCTTGTAGGGAGCTCCTAGGAAGGAAATTTGTCTAACAATGCAGAGATGTACCTCTTCTACAACTTTTAGTCTTGAAAGCTGTATGGGGGCAGTAAAGGAGCAAGTGAAAAAAGAGCAACTGTTACTAATAGGCAATGGTCAATAAACATTTATTTTTTATATGTGCCAGGCCCTGTGCTAAGTTCTGGGGATATAAATACTAAAAAATGACAGCAGATGCCCTGAAGGAGCTTACAATCCATTGGAGGAAGACAACATGCAAAAGGAAGCTGAAAAAGTATTAAATTAGTGGGGTTAGGGGGTGAGGAGAGGTATTAGATGTGGGGAATGATGGAAAAGTCAGTGAGAGAGGTCTCAGAGTAGTGCAGCCAGGTAAAAAATGAGAAGATTCTAAGCTAAGTTTAAATGGAAATTTGGAGTTCATGGCCCCACCCTCCAATGAGAGAGTCAAAGGATAGTGATGAGGTACTAGATGATAGGGCTAATGAGAACTTAGAGGTTCACAGCCAATAAGCATTAGAGGTGGCACTTGTACCTAGATCTTCCCTACTAGGCCAGATTTTTATCTGCTACATCCTACTGCTTCAGTTAGTCTTCATTTATAGGAACTTAAAATTTGGTTTATGACTTATAAGAGTATACTATTATGCTTAATTCATATTACTAAAGCAATCAGACAAAGGAAATTAAGATGTTAATTTGATTTTGAAAGGTTGACCAATTGATACATGAATTAAATGTAAACTGATTATGCATTTATAATTTTTTCTCATTTTAAACCTATGGGAACAAAAGATTATATTTCTTGATCAATCAGTCAATCACCAAGCATTAATTAAGTGCTTATTATATACCAACTGTTTGATAAGTATTGGCGCTACAAAGCACGACATATAGACAGACTAATTAATACATTTCACTTTAAAAAAAAAGACATTTTAAAAAATTTAATTTTATTCAACTGATGCAGATTAAGTGCCTACTATATACAAGGCACTGTACTACTTGCTGGGAATTTTATTTTCAAAAGCAGAGCAACACTGGATTCAAGGAATTTACATTCTATCACATTTGCAAAAGTTCCTAAATGCTTCAGCTTTTTTTTTTCTGCCCAAATATCCAAACTAAGGATAAAACAAAAACATTCTAAAACACAAAGTACAAAATAAAAATTGAACCTGACATCATTATGTTGCTCCAAATACCTTTATGTCTCTCCTCCCACTTTTTTGTTAAAGCATTTATTGTTTGGATCAAAATTAAGCTAATGAATAAATTACCTAGAATATAGATATGGCCTATAGTTAATGAGAAAGGAACGATCAAACTGTTCACATTCTAAGTAGCTCTTCATTTTAACTTTTTGGCATTTGAATAGAATAGACCTTTTTTCAAGTTAGTCCCCAAATTTTGATGAGAGATAGAGGAAAACTCTACTCTTAGATTTACCCGAAAGGATTAATTTATTTAAGTGGAGTTTCCATTGATGCTAATCACTGATCTATAAGAAAAGAGTGCTTCTCTTATGAATGGCAAATGAAACTTAAATACATACTCTTTATTAACTACTGTGGAATCCCTAAGATTCATTATTTTCAATCAAAAGATGAGATTTATATTCATTTTGCAAAAGAGCGTGACAACTTTGTATTTTCCCATTAAGGACATCTTATGAGAGATTTTTCACTGTGACTTCTTCAGTTTCATGTTTTTGCAGTATCACATGGGAATGTCAGTAGGCGAGCATCGCTTCTAAGAACCTGCCTACTTACTGAAAAAGAGAAAACCTTTCTTTTCTGCTCTTCTCAGAAACTTTATCCACAAAGAAATAAGAACAGAGTTGGCAAAAACAAAAATCAATAGCACTGAATGTCCAAAACATGCAGATTAATGACACCACATTTTTCCAACATTTTACGTAACTCATATTTAAATGGCACTTTAAGATGTACAGAATACTTTACATGCATATATTGCATTATATTATATTAACATTACATTACAATACATGATATTATATGACATTACATTGCAGTGTATTGTATTATATTATGTTACATTACATTATACTGTATTATGTTATGTTATGTTACATTATGTTGTGTGATGTTATATCATGTTGTTTCATGTCATGCCACATCACATTATATCATATTATATTATATTATTTGAACTTTAGAATGACATTGTGAAGTATGAGTAAGCTAAGGCTAAGAAGGTTAAGTGACTTGCCCAGGATCACCTGTTAGTGTAGTTGTGAATTGGTCCAGTCATTCTGGAAAACGATTTCAATTTATGTAAAGAAAATGACTAATATATACATATCTTTTGACTCAGAAATTTCACTGCTAGATCACATATCAAGGATAGCAATGAAAAAAAAAAAGAAAGGCCTCTCCTAATATACCAAAATTAAAGCAACACATTTGTGGTAGCAAATAACTGGAAACAAAGTAGATGAACATCTACTTGGGGATAACTAAATATGTTGTGGTAGATGAATATAAATGGTTGTAATTTTACAGTAAGAAATTATAAATATGATGAAGACAGACTGGTATTGAAAGACATATTAACTGATTCAAAGTTAAAGAAGCAAATTGAACCAGGAAAACAATAGGCACAATTGAGCTATCATTGTGCTACAATTGGCTACAACAGTGTTAATGTAAAGAAAAGTAACAAAATCAACAAAACTGAATGTTGCAAAATGTTAACAACCAAGCTTGGCATTAAAAAAAAGAAAAGATATGAAAAGACCTGTCCCCAAGACCTTTTTTAAAGAGAAGTGGGGGACCATAGGTGTGAAATGTTGAACTAAATATGAGAATTTTGGTGTTGCTGAACCCCCCCCCCTTTTTAAAAATCTTTTATTATAAGTGATAGGCAGTTAAGTGATGCAGTGGTTAGAGTACAAGGCTTGGAGTCAGGGAGACTCATCCTTCTGAGTTCAAATATCAAATACTTACTACTTCTGTGACCCTGGACAAGTCATTTAACCTTGTTTGTTTCAGTTTGCTCATCTGTAAAATGAACTGGTGAAGGAAATGGAAAACCATTCCAGTATTTCTTCCAAGAAAAATGCTAAAGAGTCAGATGCAACTGAAGAATGACTAAACAACAGTTTAAGCAGTGTCTTTCCAGGAGTGATGTAAAAACAAAAGATAACAATAAAATTTTGTTTAAAAATAAAAAATATACTCTCTATTATCCTTTTTTTAAATAAGAAAAAATAATTGCCCTAGGCCTCTGTGCCAATTGAACACTGCAGAAAACAATTAACTCAATCTTTAGTTGCAAACTATTAAAACAGCTTGAGACAGTGTCACTTACATGACCCCACATAATGTCTGCAGTGTTGCAGAAAGACCTATTTTCTCTTTGCAGTAGAAAAAAAAAGTTTTTTTTCTTCTTCTATTTCCCTTTCCTGAACAAATCCCCATGACAAATAAAGTTTCACTTCAAGACTGGATTACGCAGACTGTTAGGTTTGCATGCCAATGTTTACTTTAAGTTAAAAATGATACTTCTGAGAATTCCAATAATATGTTTAAAAAATTTCCAGGCTATAGCTTTGTTTGTATTTGTCTTGGCACTTCCTCATCACAAATGTGTCAGGTGTGAAAGAAAGATGAATACTCTTCAGTCAAAGCCAAGCTTATTGATCATATGGTTCACATCTGCTGACTCTGCATGGCTTCCATAACTACTTTAATTTGCTGGAAAGTCGGCAGCTCTTCTACCTATAAAATCGTCTTCACAAAAACTTGTCAGCTCCTCTAAGAAATGTCCTAATGCTGAAGAAGAAGAAGAAGAAGAAGAAGAAGAAGAAGAAGAAGAACAACAACAACAACAACAACAACAACAACAACAACAACAACAAGAAAGAAGAAGGAGGAGGAGGAGGAGGAGCGGGAGGAGGACTGGGAGGAGGAGGAGGGGTAGGAGGTGAAGGAAGAGGGTACTCAGAATGGAGGCTGTGACAAAGCTCAGAATGATGATCGAAAATGGTTCATTCTAGACACTTATTAAAAAGTGAAAAACTATATAATATTTGATGGGTGCCTTCATCTCAAATAAACCATTTTTATAAAAGGTAAGACCTCGTTCTATTCTCAGTACAGACTCTGGATTTGCCATAGGTATACATTCTTGATTTTTTAAAAGCAGAGAATCACAGATTTCCTCTCACCTCACTCCTTTCCATGCTTATAGCCTTTCTTTCCTATTCTGTTTTTAGGAGCATATTTTCTCATGATTGGAGAAATAGTACATTTTACATGACCATGGGCTCCAGAACTCTATTCCATGCACACGCACAGCAGAAAGGCATAAGAAGTCTCTCCACTTGAGAAAAGTTTAATAAGTGAATTGTGTTCAACATTAAAATGCTGAAGGCCAAGAATAAAACAGATAACATACCTCATGGTGGAGAATATGAATTAATGGCCACAACTGATATGATTTTATCAGTGGAAATGACATTAAAGAAAAAGCATAACCAGCTGCTTTGCTGAGAATCACGAGACCTTGTCATCTGACTTTCTGCTGAAACCTTCCAAATGTACTGTCTCCTCCATTAGAATATGAGCTCCTTGAGAGCAGGGACTGTCTTACTTTTCTATTTGTAAGCCCAGTGCTTTGCATCGTGTAGTAAGTGGTTAGTAAATGCTTTATTCATTCAAAGAAATCTGTTACGGTATGGTATAGTCTCAAGAACCCAATGCTGTGAACTAGAAGACTGATTTTGACTCCTAGCTCTACTGTTTACTAGCTGAGTCAGTGAAGAGCAAGCATTGATTAAGTGCCTACTATGTGCCAGGCACTGTGCTAAGCCCTGAGGCTACAAAGAAAGGCAAAACCAATCTCACAAAGGAGACAATCTGTAAATAACTAGGCACATACAAGATTTATACAGAATACATGGATAGTAATCTGAAAAGTGAAGGCATTAGCACCTGGAAGAGGGCAAATTGGAAAAGGGCTCCTACAGAAAGTAGGTGATGAAATGTTATTTTGGAATAATAATTAAAAGGCTACTGTAGCTGGATCACAGGGTATGTGAAAAAGATAAAAATGAAATAAGACTGAAAAGGTAGGAAGGTTTTTTTTCCAGTGAGGCAATTGGGGTTAAGTGACTTGCCCAAAGTCACACAGCTAGTGAGTGTTATGTGTCTGAGTCTAGATTTGAACTCAGGTCCTCCTGACTTCAGGGCCAGTGCTCTATCCACTGAGCCACCTAACTGCCCCTGGAAGGGTCTTTGTGATAAATAGTTCTAAATGCCATAGCACAAAACATTATATCTGATCTTGGAGATAAAAGAAAGGAGAGAATGTGACATAGTCATACCTGAGCATTAGAAGAATTCCTGGAGTGGCAAAGTGAAGGATGATTAAAGTAGGAGGAGGGGGCAGAGCAAAGGTGGTGGAGGGAAAGCAGTGATTTGCTAGAGCTCTCCCCCAAACCCCTCCAAATACCTACAAAAATTGGCTCTAAACAAATTCTAAAGCAGCAGAACCCACAAAAAAAAAAACAGAGTAAAACAAATTTCCAGCCTAAGACAACCTGGATGGCTTATCAGAAAGGTATATTGCACTGTGCTAGAAGAGGAGCACAGTTTGGCGTGGGCGCACAGGCTGCAATGACCCTGGAGCAGACCTCAGAGGGCTGAATCGCAGGCAGCTGTGGTGGTTTCCAGACTTCTCAACCCACGAATGCCAAAGACCACTTTGAAGGTCGGTGGTAAAAGTCTGTGACTGCAGTGAGAGAAGGAGCTAGGTCTCAGCCATCACGAGGGCAGCGGCTGCCTCCTGAGCTTCCAGCCCACAGACTGAGGGGGAATTGAGTGGGTGATCAGAGGGGGATTGCAAGGATCTCTTTGCCAGGGCTGAGGCAAGAATCTCTTGCTTTGCCCATGCTTGGATCTGGATAACAGTTCTGAGGGGTGGTCCTGGGGTGAGGAGGAGTGCTGGCCTGGTGGAGCTTGTTGTGGCAGTGGAGAGGAAACACCTCGCCCCTTATCATAGCACCTTGGAAGAACTAACACTTTTCACGTCCCTAGAAGTATCTCTAAAAACAGCTGTACAAACCCCCGAAGCTTGGGACAGTACATTCTCCACATTGGAAACAGACTCTTACCTTAACAAAGAGTTTAAAACTCAAGTAATTGGTTGGTATCATGAGCAAGCAGCACAAAAAGAGTCAGACTATATTATTTTACTTTGGTGACAAAGAAGATGAAAACATACAACCAGAAGAAGAAACAAAGTCAAAGCTCCTACATCCAAAACTTCCAAGAAAAATATGAATCAGTCCCAGGCCTTGGAAGAGCTCAAAAGGGATTTTGAGAAGCAAGTAAGAGAAGTAGAGGAAAAACTAGATAGAGAAATGAGAGTGATGCAAGAAAATCATGAAAAGGAAGTTAACAGCTTGCTAAAGGAGACCCAAAAAAACACTGAAGAGAATAACACCTTAAAAAATAGCCTAACCCAAATGTCAAAAGAGGTCCAAAAAGCCAATGAAGAAAAGTATGCCCTAAAGAGCAAAATTGGACAAATGGAAAAGGAAGTCCAAAAGATTACTGAAGAAAATACTTCCTTAAAAATTAGAATAGAGCAATTGGAAGCTAGTGACTTTATGAGAAATCAAGACACTGTAAAACAAATCCAAAAGAATGAAAAATTAGAAAACAATGTGAAATATCTCATTGGAAAAACAACTGACTTGGAAAATAGATCCAGGAGAGAGAATTTAAAAATTATTGGACTATCTGAAAGCCATGATCAAAAAAAGAGCCTAGACATCATCTTTCAAGAAATTATCAAGGAAAACTGCCCTGATAGTTTAGAACCAAAGGGCAAAATAGAAATTGAAAGAATCCACCGATCTCCTCCTGAAAGAGATCCCCAAAGGAAAACTCCTAGGAATGTTGTTGCCAAATTCCAAAATTCCCAGGTCAAGGAGAAAATATTACAAGCAGCCAGAAGGAAACAATTCAAGTACTGTGGAAACACAATCAAGATAACACAAGATTTAGCTGCTTCTACATTAAGGGAGTGCAGGGCATGGAATATAATATTCTGGAGGGCAAAGGAGACAGAATTACAACCAAGAATCACCTACCCAGCAAAACTGAGTATAATTCTTCAGGGTAAAAATGGTCATTCAGTGAAATAGAGGACTTTCAAACATTCTTGAGGAAAAGACCAGAGCTGAATAGAAAATTTGACTTTCTAATACAAGTCTCAAGTGGAACATGAAGAGGTAAACAGGAAAAAGAAATCATAAGAGACTTATTAAGGTTGAACTATTTACATTCCTGCATGGAAAGATGATATTTGTAACTCATGAGACCTTTGTCAGTATTAGGATAGTTGGAGGGAAAAAAATTATATCTATGTGTATAGATAGATAGATAGATAGATAGATAGATAGATAGATAGATAGATAGAGGGCACAGGGTGAGTTGAAGATGAAGGGGTAATATCTGGAGAATAAAATTAAGGGGTGAGAGAGGATTATACTAGGAGAAGGAGAAAGGGAAAGGTAGAACAAGGTAAATTATCTCACAAAAAAAAACAGAAAAGAAAAGGCTCTTACAGTGGAGGGGAACCAGGGGAAGGTGAGAGGAAATGAGTGAATCTTATTCTCATAGGATTTGACTTAAGGAGGGAGTAACATACACACTCAATTGGGTATGGAAATCTGTCTTATCCTACAGGAAAACAGGAGGGGAAGGGGACAAGAGAGTAGGGGGATGATAGAGAGGAGGGCAGATTGGGAAAGGGGGTAATCAGAAGCAAATACTTCTGAGGAGGGACAGGGCCAAAAGAAAGAATACAATAAATGGGTGGGTGGGATAGGATTAAGGGAAATAGAGTTAGTTTTTCACAGCATGTCTACTATGGAAGTGTTTTGCATAACTGCGCATGTATAGCCTATATTGAGTTGCTTGCCTTTTCAATAAGGGTGAGTGGGGAGGGAGGACGGGAGAAAATTTGAAACCCAAAGTTTTAAAAACACATGTTTAAAAAAATATATTTTCACATGCAACTGGGAAATAAGAAATACAGGAAATGGGGTACAGAAATCTATCCTGCCCTACAGGAAAATAGAAAGGGAAGGGGGGGAGAGATAGCAGGGAAAGCAGACTAGTGGAAAGGGTATTCAGAATGCATGCCATCTTGGGGTGGGGTGAGGGGCAAGATGGGGTGAAAATTTGGAACTCAAAATCTTGTGGAAGTAAATGTTGAAAATTAAAAATAAAAAAAAGAAAGACAAAGAAAAAAAAAAGAAAAACAAAACAAAATAAAAAAAAGTAGGAAGAGACCTGAAGCCAGTTGTTATGATAAGCCACTCTCAATAATCATTTCAAAATCACAGAGAAAAGTTACTAATGGTGAGAAGTGCAAATTAAAGAAATTCTGAGGACGTACCTCAATCAGACCCATCAGATTAGTAAAAGTGACCAAAAAAATGAAAATAAATGTTGAAGGACCTGTGGGATAACAGGAACACTAATGTACTTCTGGTGGAACTTTGACTTGGTCCAGATATTCTGGAAAGCAATTTGTAACTATGCAACAGAAGTTACTACACTCTGCATACTCTTTGACTCAGCACTTAATAGTGGTATTGCTGAGTGGCTTATCATAACAACTGCCAGATCTCCAAGATTCATAACCTTGGCACTATCCTTGCCTCCTCCTTCTCCTTGATTCCTTATGTCTAATCAATTGCTAAATCTTGTCTTTTCCACCTCCACAAGCAATCTCATATGTGCACCCTTCTCTCCACTTAAAAGACTACCACCTTATTTCAGTCCCTCATCACCTCTCACCTGGACTTTTGCAATAGCCTTCTAACTGTTCTTTCTGCTTCAGGTCTCTTCCTACTTTTTGTTTTGTTTTGTTTTGTTTTTCTTTTTGTTTTTCTTTGTTTTTCTTTTTTTATTTTTTTACAGAACAAATCCCTTTATTAAGGGGATTTATTCTGTGAAGTTTGGATTCAGTCAAAGGGCTGCACTTGAGGATCTAGAGGGCCATGTGTGCCCTTGAGGCCTCAGGTTCCCTATCCCTGTACTATCACTTCCAAACTAGAACATCAGGCCTGTTATTCAACAATTACTAACAGTATAATTTAATTTCTGAATGCCAAACACTTCTTTCATAGGTCTCCTTGAGACAAAGGTATGGTTGGGAAGTATTTACACCTGTCATTAAAGGATCGTGAAAATTTCACTGTGCAAAAAAGTTGAAGTGATATAGAATAACTAATTGCCTTCTGTTAAATTGACAGTATATGTTTAAATGTATGAGAGTCTCCTCCTCTGAATTTCTTTGTGTTCACCCTTTACTGTACTATCTTATTTTTATTTATTCCAAATTATGATTGTTGAGTAGATGTATTAAACTTGGTGGAGTGGGGTCCAAAAAGATTGAAATGTAATTGATAAATGTTTAACAAAATAAATTAAAATGCAACACAATGTAGATAATGTTATTTTTTTTTAAGTCAATATGTGACAGGGATATTTCTCTTTGAGTTTGACATCAGTAGAGTATCCTGAAAAAAAAGTGACTTCTAGATGAAGAAATGATATTAGGGAATATAACATTGCTAAAAGTAACTTTGTAAAAATTAACTTTCCGTATTAGTTTTAAAGATACTTTTATTTTAAGCAAGGAAGTTATTTATACCAGGCAAAGCTACTTTTTAATCAATTGTTTGGTTGCCATGGAATACTATAATGAATGCCAAGCATGTTTTCAGGTCCAGATGTTGTTATGAAAAAAAAATAGACAGTGTGAGGGCTGAGGCCAACTGTTGGCAAGAAACTGGGAACCTTTTGAATACTAAGCAAATAGATGAACAAAAGTCAAGATCAGATATATGTTACACCTGCTCTTCCTTTTTATTCCTTAGTTGGGTCACTGCAATTGTAAATGCCTAAAAGTTCACCCTTCATTATGAATGGCACCTATGGTATACAAATGATAGATTTACCTAGATTTTATTTCAATTAAATTTGTGAAATTCATAAGGGAGAAAGTAATGTATGTGGCTTTGGAATAATCCTTAAATTAAGGATTATTTTGATATTTGGGTATTCTATTCCACAGTGCAGATTAAAAACCTCTTTCAATAGATGTCTCTCTTGTCCATATCTTCTCTCCCATAAATCTTCTACCCTGGGTCCACCCAGGGACGTGTGATGTTCCTCTAGATTTCTTGTCATTGTGCAGCTATTAGTGAAACATATAGGGTATGTCTCTTTATCTTACATTTCAAATCCCTCTTCTTTCACAGTCTGTATCATGGAATATTTCTCAGAAGATATATTTTATATGTCTTTGATGTGTAAATCTGTATTGGCAACATACTGGAGACTGTTGGTACTCACCATGAATTTCTTCATTGTTCTCTGGGTAATGTACCACTTTAATTCTTTAGAGACATTAGTTTTTAAAAAAAAAAAATCACATTGGTGTGGTATTTTTGGAAGAATATTAATGTTAAGAATGTGGACCTCTTTTTTCAAGTAGAGTCTTATGGTAAGTAAAAGAACTGTACAATATTTTTGCCTTTTTATTATTCTGTACCTGAAAAACAACATCAAATACAGAATTTCTTATACACAGAACACAAAAATAGGATTGTGTGTGAAACCATGAAATACATTCAGCCTATATGTATTTTTTGAAGAATACAATAAATTAAATGTTAGTTTCTTTTGTGGAAACAGTTGTTGGCTTATAATTTCCCCCAATTTTTTGTGTGGGAATTTTATTTTTTATTTTTTAAAATTAATAAGAATTTATTTTCTCTTCCTTTTACTCCATCCCTTCTTTGAGGGGGAGACTATAAAGGAGATTCATAATTTTGACAAATATATCCCTACCTAAAGAAATAGATAGAGTGGGAGAGCCAAGATGGCAGAGTAAACAGGTAATTGCTCTCACCCTCTCACCCTCTACCAAACTCTGAAAGTACAGAAAATATCACCCCAGGAAAAATCCTGAAACAGCTGAATCAGAAGAAAGACAGAGAGGTAGTGCAGTAGCCCAGGTAGCTTGAGGGATTAATGGAAAAGGCCCCTCTTGCCCTGGGGGAAGGGGAGTAGTACTGAAGGGGAGGCTTCCCAGCAACCTAGTGGAAAGCCTCACTTTAGCATACCAGGAGGAAATCTTGAAACCCAGGTGGTGGAACAGGCAAACACCAACACCTGGACCTCTGAGTGCTTCAGTGAGGGCAGTGGAACCAGTGGAAACCAGCTCAGAAAAACTACCAGGTGCCTCGGCATTCTGCAGCAAATGGGTCTCCCAGTACCTCAGCAAAAATAAGGGAAGCATCACTACAAAGGGACCCAAGCAGATTAAACCCCCGCCACATCCATCTGAAATGAGCTGAAGAAAGCAAAAGGAAAGGAAAAACAGGAAACCTAGAGTTTCCCTAGAGTTCCAGCCTTGCTGATTCCAGCCCAACACCAGGTAAGTTGGCAGAACCCTACAGCCTCCAATTGCCAACATCAGAGGCCCCAGCACACAAAGCCAGTGACCAAGACCTACATTCCCAACACGAGAAGCTTGGGTCAGTGCCCTCTGCTCCCCAGAAGGAGAGCATAATCTCTATAAAGGCCAGGGAATAAAGAAACACCATGAGTAAAAAGAAATGTAGGATAGATTCATATTATGAGAAGAGTGAAGATCAAGGCAGCAAATCTGAAGAGGACATCATTGTCAACAAACCCACATCTGGAACCTCAAAAGGGAATGTGAACTGATCTGAAGCCCAAAAAGCCTTCTTAGAAGAGCTCAAGAAAGATTTTAAAAGTCAAATGAGAGAGGTAGAACAGTCTTTAAAAAATACAATTAGCCAATTGGAAAAAAAGTACACTGAAGAAAACAAATCCCTTAAAAATACAGTTGGCCAAATGGGGAAGGAGGTACAAAATCTAATAGAAGAAACAATTTGTTAAAAATTAGAATTGGACAAATGGAAGCTAATGACTCTATGAGAGATCAAGAATCAGTCAAACAGAAACAAAAAATGAAAAAATAGATGAAAATGTAAAATACCTCATTGGTACAACAACTGACCGGGAAAATCGATCCAGGAGAGACAATTTAAAAATTATTGGCCTACCTGAAAATCATGATGAAAAAAAGAGCCTGGACAGTGTCTTTCAGGAAATCATAAAGGAAAACTGCCTTGGGATCCTAGAGCTAGAAGGTAAAATAGCCATAGAAAGAATCCACCTATCATTTTATGAAAGAGATCTCAAACTGAAAACGCCAAGGAATATAGTAGCTAAATTTCTAAATTACCAGGTCAAAGAGAATATACTGCAAACAGCCAGAAAGAAACAGTTTAAATATCATGAAACCACAGTCAGGATTACACAGGACCTTGCAGCTTCTACATTAAAAGACCATAGGGTGTGGAACATGATATTTCGTAAGGCAAAGGAGCTTGGATTACAACCAAGGATCAACTACCCAGTGAAAATGAGCTTGATCTTTCAGGGGAGAAGATGGACATTCAACAAAATAGGGGACTTCCAAACCTTTCTGATAAAAAGACCAGAGCTCAACAGAAAATTTGATCTTCAAGTGTAGGACTCAAGAGAGACACAAAAAGATAAATGGGACAGAAAGATACAATATGTTGATAATAAGGGCAAACTGTTTACATCCCTACAAGGGAAGGTGACACTTGCAACTCTTTTTTTTTTTTTGGTTTTTAGGCAATTGGGGTTAAGTGACTTGCTCAGGGTCACACAGCTAGTAAGTGTCAAGTGTTTGGTCTGAGGCCAGATTTGAACTCAGGTCCTCCTGACTTCAGGTCTGGTGCTCTATCCACTGCGTCACCTAGCTGTCCCAACACTTGCAACTCTTGAGAACTGTATTGTTATTACACCATGTTAAAGAAGTATACATCAAGGGGGTGGATATAAGTTGACTTTGAAGTAATGATAAAAATTAATCAAGTGGGTTAAATGGATCTAAGTAAGTGAATTAATCTGATCTAAGAAAATATACTGAGAAGGGAGGAGGCATGCAAGGGTAAATTACATTACAGGAAAAGACACAAAAACTTATTGCAGCAGAGGGAAAGAAGCGAGGGAGATGAGCATTATTTCAACCTTACTCTTTTCAGATTTGGCTCAAGAAGGGAATAACATAATCAGTTAGGTATAGAAATCTAACTTGTCCTATAGGCAGTAGGAGGGAAAAGGGGAAAGAAAAGGGAGGGGGCATAGAAGGGAGGGAAGAAGCAGTAAGGGTAAAGTGGAACAAAAGGGAAAGGGCTAATAGAAGGGAGGAGGGACTGAGGGAGGTGGTGTTCAAAAGCAAAACACTACTGAGGAAGGAAAAGGAGAAAGGAGAAAGAAAGAAAGAAAGGCATAAATGGGGGAGGGGGAAAGGATGGAAAGAAAGACATAGATAGTAATCA
Source organism: Vombatus ursinus (assembly GCF_900497805.2). NCBI lineage: Eukaryota > Metazoa > Chordata > Mammalia > Diprotodontia > Vombatidae > Vombatus > Vombatus ursinus. The sequence goes on along the minus strand of NW_020954608.1, from coordinate 34,387,314 downwards.
TAACTGTGAATGTGAATGGGATGAACTCTCCCATAAAACAGAAGCAGATAGCAGAATGGATTAAAAACCATAATCCTACAATATGTTGTTTACAGGAAACACATTTGAAAAAGAGTGACACACACAGGATAAAGGTAAAAGGTGCGAGCAGAATATATTATGCTTCAGATGAAATGAAAAAAACAGGGGTAGCAATCCTGATCTCAGACAAAGCAAAAGCAAAAATAGATCTTATCAAAAGAGATAAGGAAGGAAATTACATCCTGCTAAAAGGCACCATAGCCAATGAAGTAATATCATTACTCACCTATATGTGCCAAATGGTATAACATACAAATACTTAGAGGAGAAGTTTAGGGAGTTATAGGAAGAAATAGACAGCAAAACTATACTAGTGGGAGACCTCAACCTCCCCCTCTCTGAACTAGATAAATCTAACCACTAAATAAACAAGAAAGAAGTTAAGGAGGTGAATAGAACATTAGAAAAGATAGGTATGATAGCCTTCTGGAGAAAACTGAATGGGGATAGAAAGGAATATACTTTTTTTCAGTGGTACATGGCACATACACAAAAATTGGCCATGTATGAAGGCATAAAAACCTCACAATCCAATGCAGAAAGGCAGAAATATTAAATGCATCCTTTTCAGATCATGATGCAATAAAAATTACATGTAACAAAGGGCCATGAAAAGATAGACTAAAAATAATTGGAAACTAAATAATCCAATCCTAAAAAATGAGTGAGTCAAACAACAAATCATAGAAACAATCAATAATTTAATTCAAGAGAATGACAATAATGAGACAACATACTAAAACTTATGGGATGCAGTGAAAGCAGTTCTTAAGGGAAGTTTCATATCTCTAAATGCTTACATGAATAAAATAGAGAAAGAGGAGGTCAATGAATTGGGCATGCAACTAAAAAAAAAAACCTAGAAAAAGAACAAATTAAAAATCCTCAATTAAACACCAAATCAGAAATATTGAAAACCAAAGGAAAATTAAGAAAATTGAAATTAAGAAAATTATTGAACTAATAAATAAAACTAAGCTGGTTTTATGAAAAAAACCCAATAAAATAGATAAACCTTCAGTTAATTTAATTAAAAAAAGAATAAAAAAAAAGAAAACCAAATTACTAGTATCAAGAATGAAAAAGGTGAATCTACCATGAAGGAAGAGGAAATTAAAACAATAATTAGGAACTATTTTGCCCAACTGTATGCCAACAAATTTGACAATCTTAGTGAAATAGATACATATTTACAAAAATATAAATTGCCCAGATTAACAGAAGAGGAAGTAAAATACTTAAATAATCCCATCTCAGAAAAAGAAATTGAACAAGTCATTGATGAACTCCCTAGGAAAAAATCTCCAGGGCCAGATGGATTTACATGGAAATTTTATCAAACATTTAAAGAACAATTAATTCCAATGCTATATAGACTATTTGAGAAAATAGGTGAAGAAGGAGTCTTACCAAATTCTTTTTATGATACAAACATTGTGCTGATGCCTAAACCAGGAAGAGTCAAAACAGAAAAAGAAAATTATAGCTCAATTTCTCTAATGAATACAGTAGCAGAAATTTTAAATAAAATATTAGCAAATAGATTATAGCAACTTATCACAAGAATAATACACTATTACCAGGTAGGATTGATATCAGTAATGCAGGGCTGATTCAATATTAGGAAAATTATCAGCATAATTGATCATATCAACACCAAAACTAACAGAAACCACATGATCATCTCAATAGATGCAGAGAAAGCTTTTGACAAAATCCCCATTCCTTTTAAAAACACTAGAGAGCATAGGTATAAGTGGAGTCTTCTTTAAAATAATAAATAGCATCTACCCAAAACCTTCAACAAGCATTATATATAGTGGGGACAAGCTAGAAGCATTTCCAATAAGATCGAGGGTGAAGCAAGGATGTCCATTATCACCACTGTTGTTCAATATCATACTGGAAACATTAGCTTTAGCAATAAGAGAAGAAAAAAAAATTGAAGGTATTAAAATAGGCAAAGAAGAAACAAAGCTTTCACTCTTTGCAGATGATATGATGATATACTTAAAGAATCCTGGAGAATCAAGTGAAAAAAAACTACTTGAAATAATAAACAACTTTAGCAAAGTTGCAGGCTATAAAATAAACCCACATAAGTCATGGGCATTTCTATATATTACCAACAAAGCTCAACAGCAAGAGATAGAAAGAGAAATTCCATTTAAAGTTATTGTAGACATTATAAAATATTTAGGAGTCTACCACCCGAAACAAACCCAGGAACTATATGAACACAATTACAAAACACTTTTCACACAAATAAAGTCATACCTAAATAATTGGAAAAACATCAGTTGCTCATGGGTAGGAAGAGCTAATATAATAAAAATGACAATTCTATCTAAGCTAATTTATTTATTCAGGGCCATAACAATCAAACTACCAAACATTATTTTATAGAGTTAGAAAAAATAATAACAAGATTCACTTGAAAGAACAAAAGGCCCAGAATATCAAGAGAACTAATGAAAGGAAATGCAGGGGGAGGTGGCCTAGCCATTCCAGATCTTAAATTGTATTATAAAGCAGTAATCATCAAAACTGCTTGGTACTGGTTAAGAAATAGAATGGTGGATCAGTGGAATAGGTGAAGTATGCAAGACACAGTAGTCAATCGATTATTTGATAAACCCAAAGACCCCAGCTTCTGGGATAAGAACTCACTCTTTGACAAAAACTTCTGGAAAAACTGGAAAAGAATATGGCAAAAACTAAGCATAGACCAAAATCTCACACCATATACCAAAATAAAGTCAAAATGGGTTCGTGACTTAGATATAAAGGCTGATACTCTAAGCAAACTGGGAGTGCAAGGAATAATTTACCTATCAAATTTATGGAGAACAGAAGAATTCATGACCAAACAGGAGATAGAGAACATTACAAAAAGCAAAATGGATAACTTTGATTACATTAAATTGAAAAGTTTTTGCACAAACAAAGCCAATGCAACTAAGATTAGAAGGAAGGTAGAAAATTGGGAAAGAATTTTTACAACCAGTGTCTCTGATAAGGGCCTTATTTCTAAAATATATAGAGAATTAAGTCAAATTTACAAGAATACAAATCATTCCCCAATTGATAAATGGTCAAAGGATATGAATAAGCAGTTCTCAGATGAAGAAATTAAAGCCATCTATAGTCGCATGAAAGAATGCTCTAAATCACTATTGATTAGAAAAATGCAAATCAAAACAACTCTGAGGTGCCACATCACACCTGTCAGATTGGCCAACATGACAAAACACAAAAATGATAAATGTTGGAGAAGATGTGGGGAAAATTGGAATACTAATGCATTGTTGGTGGAGTTGTGAAATGATCCTTCCATTTTGGAGAGTAACTTGGAACTATGCCCAAAGGGCTATAAAAATGTGCATATCCTTTGACCCAGCAATAGCACTTCTAGGGCTATATCCCAAAGAGATCATACAAGTGGAAAAGGACCCACACGTACAAAAATATTCATAGCAGTTCTTTTTGTGGTGGCAAAGAATTGGAAATTGAGAGAATACCCATCAATTGGGGAATGGCTGAACAAGTTGTGGTATATGAATGTAATGGAATACTATTTTGCTGTAAGAAATGATGAACAGGCTGACTTCAGAAAAACCTGGAAAGACTTGTATGGCCTAATGCTGAGTGAAGTGAGCAGAACCAAGAGAATGTTGTACACAATAACAGCCACTTTGTGTGATGACTAATATTGATAAACTTAAACCTTCCCAGAAATGCAAGGATCTACGACATCTCCAAAGGCCTCATGATGGAAAATACTATCCACATCCAAAGAAAGAACTGTGGAATTTGAATGCAGATTGAAACATACTATTTGCTATTTTTTTCTCTTCTGTTGAGTTTTGTTTCCTCTTTCTGATGGTTCCTCCTATTGTTTCTAATTCTTGCTTACAACATCACTAATGTGAAAATATGTTTAATAGGAATGTATTTGTATAGCCTATATCAGATTTTGTGTCATCTTAGGGAGGGTGGTAGGGAGAAGAGGAGAAAAATTTTAAACTCAAAACATATGGAAGTGATTGTTGACAAATCAAAATAAATTAATAAAAAAAAGAAATACAGTAAAGCAAAATAAATTTTCACAATGACACCGTCCAAACATGTATATCTCATTCTTTATCTTCAAGATATCAACAACTATATGAAAGAATTCTTCAAATCTCTAATAAAGAAATATAAATTAAAATGTTAGTTTCAAAGCTTTATTGCCTATTTTTCCGTGTGTCTTCTCAATACCATGCAATTTCCTAAAAGCAACAGAGTCCACTTTCTTCTGACTATTCAATTCTGACCCCAGTTCATCTTTTCTCTGTGGGGTCTACAACTATTCAATGGGTTGCACATCTAAGTCCATTTCTAAACCTAGAAAATAGCATTCTTCTTCTATTTCATCCATTGTGTAAATTGGTAGGTTGAACATTGACAGACTTATGGAGGTCATTAAGGAATCTATGCAGCAATCTGGGCCTTGATGCAGTAAAACAATGTTATTCACAAAAGAACATGTAGAGAACATCATTTGTAAGGAACCTTTTCTAGTTGAACTCCATACTGGTATTTTTCATGATGATGCAAATCTTGGGAAATATCTTTTTTGGCAAATATCTTTGGAAACCAAATGTCTCCCTATTTTATGTTCCTCTTGATATTAATAATCAGAACCTTATAGAACAATGCTATCTCTACTATAACTTCTAAATAATCTTGTATTATTTAATATATTAAAGCAATGTTTCTTATTTGGGGGAAGTCCCTAAGGTGGCATTTTGCTAGAAAAGTGAATGCTTTTTTCTACAGTCAGAAAAAAATTAAGGACAGTAGAACCTTGTATTCTCTGCCTCTTGTCAGTCAGTTGTGTGACTTCAAAGATGTGGTCTGCTATATGATAAAATTTTCATAAGTCTACCTATTTCCTCCTACCTTTATTAAAGATGTAATAATTATGTAGATTATTCTCATATCTATAGAGAAAGTAGGCATATATATATTGATAATTATACATGTTTTCTCAAATGACTATAAATTTTTTCCTTCATTTTCTGTTCTTCCTGAATTTATATATTTTGAGAAACAATTTCTCAGTGCCTCAAAATTATGTTCCTTCCACCAGTTACCTCTTCTATCCATACATCATTTAATCCAGTGCCCTTTCCAACTTTGTGTTTCTTACAATATTCCTTCTTTAGAACCTCAAGGACTGAGGTGCTAAAATTTAAAAAGAGTTTCACTATTGGTGGAAAAAAAATTGTGTAGAAAGCCTAACAGTTTTCCATTTTCTGAACTTTTTGTTACTCTGTTTCCAGTTTCATCTTTGAATTCTCTTAGGATAATTTCTCTTCTCAACCTTTCTGTAAATATGTTTTAACTTCACTGTTTCTAACTCTTGTTTTTTTGGTGGGCAATACTGAAAATCTTGTACCACCCTACTCCTTCATAATATTTTGTCAGTGAGTTTATATTTTAAGTCATTGTTTCCCTGAGCTGCAAATATCTCTTTTCTTTACAAGGACATAAAGTGTGCACTGCCTGTAGTTAGTTTCTAGACTCTTCTGGCCTTCTTGTAGTGGTGATTGATTTATATCATTTAAATTACCTTAGGAGGTGATTAGAATTTTTCATTAATGACTGTTATTTTACCCATTTTTCAATTCCCAGCATCAATAGGTTGTTTAAGATATATGAAAAAAGGGAGCTGTTACTGAAATTTAAAGGCACTTCATTTATACAGGCTTGAAATAATTTCATCTAAGAGAACATCACATATTAGGGTACTTCATCTAAATCTCTCCTACCAAAAATTTAACTTCTTTTTAAAGAAAGGCAATAAAATCCCCCCCTTAAAAATGATTTACTTTTCTAAATTTTCCTAATTTAGTTCCTGAATTCAGTGGATACTTTTACACTGTTTAAAACCAGACTATTCAAGAAGACTATTATTTCTCTAACAATGGTAAAATACAATTACAGGCAAAGTTGGTCAAGTTAATTAACACTTAGTAAAATTTTTCTTTAAAAGCCAGAGCAGTGATTGTAGGAATGACTTGACATTGAGATAAAGGAATAAGTCATTAATTGGTTATCTTGATAGGGCTATGGAAAGAGCTCAAACAAGGTCAACATGACTTTGACAATGACCATGGCTATCTTGCTCTTAGGAACTGAAAAGTAGAAGAAAACACAAAAGAATAGAGATAAGGAAATTGGATAGGTAATTTTGTAAAGTTCTGAAAGGAAGGTCCTGTAACTTTAAGATAGGCCAAAGGGCAAAGTATGTAATCAAAATGGCCAAAATAGTAGTTGTTCCAAGAAGAATTCCTCTCTTTAAACTGGCATTAAAGAAAATTGGAAGGACTGATAATGGTTTTAAGAAGATAATTAAAGAGGATAGCCTATAGAAAAAATTTAAAGTAGATAAGGAAGGTAATTAAAAGTCATTAAAACATAATATAAATGCAAAAATATAAAACTAAAGTAAATGAAAAATAGAAGATTAAGAAAATCTGGAAGGTTTTTGAAGATAAAATAACTGGACTTTCCAGAATGGTAAAAATATTGCAGTGAAGTGACTGGAATTTAAATAGCTTTAATATTTTGTTGTTGTTGATGTTGTTGTTGTTGTTGTTGTACAAGGGTCCTTGATGTTTGGAAGTCAAATTTCTTAACCAGGCTATGAAAAAGCTTTTAATATCATGAAAATATCCAAAAACATGGACCAGATTAGACTTGATTTTTTTGAAGCAAGAATGCAAGATATAACTTGAATATATTATATATCTTGAGCTTTGCTACAATAGCACTATTATAATGTGGGGCTGTATTTCTTGTTGGACTAGCCTATAATAAGATTTTTTGGTCCTCTTAGTAGCTATATCACCTGGGATTATGAACAAGATACATCAGCTAATATGGAAGCAAATTCTAGTGTTGATATGGGATCAGTGAGGTTTTAGCAGATTTGTTTTTTTTTTAATGACTTTCAAAAGATTTTTGTTACATTTTTCACAAATGGAAGCTTTCTAAAGATATACAACTGTTTTGGAAAGTTTCACCATAGCTATTTCATTTGTCTATGAAGACAAAATATTAGTGTGACCCCTTTGATCTTTATGTATGACATGGTACTAAAAGAATATTTGTATTCAGAAGACCATGCATACTGTGAACACACATTAAATATTCTCTGATGCTGTAGATATTGCTGCAACATTTTGAAGTCTATGGGTTATTAAGAACTTTATCATTTTAGACCTTGGTATTTTTTACCTTACATTATAGGAGTGTGCCGGTAAATGTTTATCAACTGACTTACTTTAAAAAAAAAAAAACCAATACACTTTTATATTAAATGTACATTATTCACATTTTCTTCACTCTTTTAAAGTCTAGACAATCACTAAAACAATAAATAAAGTCCTGTAGCAGCTTAGTCACCATGGATTTGTAGTGATTGCCAATGTCTGAGGTGTAAATGCTCATGGTAAAAATTTAAGAATTGGCTCTTCTGAGCCACTTTGAGCACAGCCCTTTTTATGTGTGTTTAATTTGTACTTTACCCTATTACTGTTTCCAGACATTTTTGCATCACCATCTTCCTATCAACAGAAAAAAAACTAACAAAATAATATTTCAATATTTTACTATGCAAAATATTTGAGTTAGAATCAATTTCTTTTGATAAACATATTTTGTTGACTTAAAAAATCACAATTCTATATACACATGGAAAATAGAGAAAAAGGTTATGAAGAAGTAGTAATGGAAAAAAAATTTTGAAATCAGATTTTGAAATTGATTCCAAAATACACATTCCCAATCCTTCCTTCAGGTCCTCTTCTAATAATTCAGAAGTGAAAAAAGTACCTTCCTTCTTGTATATGTACTCCCCTGGTTAGCAAAACCCAATTATTCAGTTCTTTGGGAACACAAAACTTCCATTTGCTTCAGAAAGTGGCTGTGACTTCATTATAGTAACGTCTCAGGCTATGCAGTTGTCTGATAAATGCACATCATTGTTGATATCAATAATTTTAGATTACAAATTCACATAACAATCTGTGACACATAGGCAGTGATACCATACTGTATCACATATCAGTTTCTGTAGAAGATTAACATAACTATCTGCATAGTCTCTGGATAATGTCTCTGGACTAGATAAAAGTTTAATGTTTCAAACCAAAGACATTACCCAGAATAATTGTAGTGTTATATTTACATTTCATAACTCCATTTTTAGAAGCAAAAGACATAATGCAGATCCCTCTTTAACTTACAATCCTCATCAGTTTTTTTTTTCTCCAGAGATAGGTAGGAAAGAAATATTGCTATCATTCAAAATTTATATTATCCTTTGTCAGGGGCCAACATTGAATGTAAATGAGCAGAAAAAATTAGACTTGCTTCCTACTCCTTGAATTATATTCTAAATTAGTCCAGAAGAATCTATTCAGTCATTAATTCAATAAAACTTTATAAAGCACCTGTTATGTGCACATCACTATGCTGTGGGAAATATGGGGAACATGAAAAAAGAAGAAGAAATGAACTCTAATTTCTTGGCACTCATGAGTCAGAATGGAAGATGGATGCACACAGATCCAATCCAATACAACAAATGTTTGTTAAGTGACTAATATATGTATGGCGCTGTGTTATATACTGTGGAGTCAAAGAGAAAACTAAAAATAAAGTCTCTTCTCCAAGAACTTAAACACTAAAGGAGGGTAATAATAATAGATATTTATATAGAGATTTAATGTTTGCAAAGTACTTGATTATTTGATTTTTGCAACACCAAGTGAATTAAGAACTACAGGTATTATTTTCCTGACCAAATAATATGATAGAAAGTAAAACACAAAATTGAAATATGAGAGGTAAGCACAAAGTGAACTATGGGAGTTCACAAAAGAGAACCATAATTTCTATCAGTGGAGATCAAGAAAAACTTCGTGAAGGTCTTAGCATAGATCTTAAAAGAAAAGTCAGAAAGGGGCAGGCAGAATTGTTGGTGAAAGACATTCAAGATAGAAGAACCAAGGGCAGCTAGGTGGTGAAGTGGATAGAGCACTGGCCCTGGATTCAGGAAGACCTGAATTCAAATCCAGCCTCAGACACATAACACTTACTAGCTGTGTGACCCTGGGCAAGTCACTTAAACCCATTGCCTAGACAAAAAAAAAAAAAAGATAGAAGAGCCACAAGTAAATAAAATAAGGGAATAAAGTCAGGATCACCACCAGATTCCCTGGTTATTATTGTTAGCTAACACAACTGTTCTTATTACTTCCTCATTTTCCTATAAGGTAGTAGTTGGAGAGCTCAAAACAAAAAAAAAATACAACCTCATTAGCCTCAATAATTGTCAAAAAATATACTTATTACTGAGCATGATGATAAATGTTTCAAGATACTACAGCTGGTAAGGCTGAGGCAAATAGGTTGCTTGAGGTAGGCAGGAGTCTTAAGATGTACTAGGGCTAAAGGTATTTGGATGTCATTATTGAGTCTAGCACAACTATCCAGTGGGGGCCAAATGGGTTGCCTAAAGGAGGTACAAACCAATCCAAGTTGATGTAATGAAACATGTTAAAGCTTCTGTGTTGATTATTATTGGGGTTGGGCCCATGAGTGGCTGTTTAGCATGTTAGGGAAACTCAGTGAAAGGAAGGGAAAGGGAAAAAAAAGAAAGGAAAGGAAAGGAAATTAAGTTTATGTAGACATACATGAGCAAAAGGAATAATTTGGCGGGTTTATGGACATGTCTGTGGACAACCATAATTGGAGACAGTTGATAGAGTTATAGAAAATGAAGAGGACTGATCGTATTTTGGAGGGGCGATAAGAGATACAGAGCAGAAAACATATGGCTTAGGTGTACAATTTTGGTAGGAAAATGATAAGTTCATAAAAGAATAAGTGAGTTGGTTAGAGATCACACAAACATGATACATCTATAAAATGAACATAAGATCCATATAACTAATGCCAATGTTCTGTGTATTTATTAAAAGCTCTATTAAGTCCATATAAATAGTAAATGACTTCTATGATCAATACTTAATTCAACTTCCCCAGGAAAAAAAAAATTACCTGTTTTAGGGATTGCATCAAGTACAGTGGGTGAGAACATAGAGGGAAATGACCTCTTAAAAAGCTCTTCTCTAATCACAAAACACATTTATAACAATTATGAGTATATTTCATCTCTAAAAAGCTGATTTTATGGGGTTTTTAGACTCATTCACCACAAATTATTATGGCCTTTCTCTGGAAAGATTGCACCATATGTTTTGGAAATCATCCTTCCTATGTACAATAAGTACCTTTTGTGCAAAAAGACAATGCTTTGATAGATTACTCTCATTTGGCATTTCCCTGCATTTCTAATGATGTGTGGTATTACACATGCATTTGTTCTATAGGCATGTTTGGAGAAGCCACAGGAAGCCAAGAACCAGGGAGCTCTTGGGCAAGTTGCAGCTGGCCTGGAATCCTTCAAAAGAATAGCATAGTATAAAGAGAGATTGACAGGCCTAGAAGTTACTGGACAAAAGGTCAAGACATTGTGGATCAGAGTTTCAAAGGGCATACTAGCGTAAGGTAGTATGATGCAAAAAGTACATAGCAATCTCCTAAAGTCAAGAAAAGATTTCTTTTTTTCTTAATAGGTCATCAAATCCATTTCTCTGATATTCAGGGAAGACTATACTTGATCTTTGGTGAGCCACAATAATTCTCAGTCAAAGGATTTAAATTTTAATGTTAGCTCTATTATTAACCAGCCATTGGATCTCATATCAGCCATTGAAACCTCTTTGTGTCTCTATTTACATTAAGAAATTGGGACAATAATTACTCAACACACCTATGAGATTACAGTGAGGATCCAGTAAGTTAGTGGGTGGGAAAAATTATTCAATATTTCACAAATATTTATTGAGTAGCAATTCCATGTGAGGCTAAGTAGGAGAATACAAAAATGTACAAGACATGAGACCTGACCTCTCGCAGTTTATAATTTAGCAAGCAAGATAAAATATACAAATAAATAGAAATTTGAATATAATATGTGCTGCATGAGTAATAGCTCAGAAGATTCCTTTCTAACTGAGGGTTTTAGGGAAGATCTCATAAAAATGGCATTTTAATTTAGCCTTGAGCAAGTTACTCAAACTCTCTTGGCATCTGTGCCCTCTTCTACAAAAATGAAGAAGTTGGACTAGATTATTTCTAAGCGTCCTTACAGCTCTAACCTTCTAAAATTCAGTTAGGTAGGATTTTAGTTAATAAAGCTGGGTAAGGAACAGGGTTGGACGAAGAGGAGAGCAGTTTGTATAGTACTAGAAAAGAAAGAATAACAGATGTATTTGGGGAATGGTAAGAAGACCAAGTTAACTAGGGCATAGAATTTGTGTGCAAAAGTAATTGCACCCTAAATTGAAGAGGTAATTGGGACTAGATAGCAGAGGGCTTTGAATGTCAGATTTAGCTGTTTGGATTTTATTTAACAGGGAATTAGGGAGCCATGGAACATTCCTGAGTAGGAAAGAAGTATGACTAAAGGGATGACACAGAAAGGTTGCTACAGTCAGAAAATGTAGGCTGGACTAGAGATGGAGAGTAATTAAAATTACTTAAGAAGCCATTTCAATAGCTATTGTAACAAGGGCTTAAACTGAGGTGAAAGAATGAGAAAAGAAATGTGTTATAGAAATCAAAGACACTATTGTTACTAATTTTTTCTGACATATGAAGACACAGCATGTTCTAAAAAAAGAGAATATGGAAAGAGCATTGCCTATGAAGTCAGAAGATTTAGGTCCAATCCTACCGCCACTCAATTTACTTCCTTGAGACTCATTTTTCTTGTCTCTAAAATGAATGGAATGGACTAGAGGCCCTCTGAAATCCCTTTATGCTCTAGCTCTATCTTCTTAAATACAGCAATAGTAAATTCAATAATTCAATTGACATTCTCAAGTAAAATTATCCCATATTAGAATATTAGAACTCAAATGTACTAAAATATTAACATTTTAATGTAGTTTTTGGTGTTTTTCGAGATCCATTTATCTCATTTTACATACATGTTCTTAGAATAATCTATGAAGAATGGAAGAAAGATATTATCTCCATTTGACAGATAAGGTTACTGAGGCAGAGCAGTAAAGTAACTTGCCCAAAGGCACACACCTATTTAGTGTTAGGCCTGAGGCCAGAATTTTTCAGTTTTTCAGATGCTTGACAGTCTGTTCCTTAAAACTACAAAATACTACTACCATTACAGGTAGTGAAAAGTGATGACAAGATAAAGAGACTAAGTTATCTCGATTGAAGTAATTGACTTCCCCTTTAAACAAACAAGCAATCACCATGATCCTGCTTGAATGTTTGAATGGAAATGGGCACACACATTATACATGTGTAGTTATACATATATAAGTATGTGTACTTATACAACCATGTGTATGTACATATAGAGACAGAGAGATGGGGGTTGGGGAGATAGATATAGACAGAGCCAGCCAGAGAGAGAGAGTCAGAGAGAGAGGCAGAGGGAGAGGGAGAGGAGGGGGGGAGAAGGGGGAAGAGAGAGAGAGAGAGAGAGAGAATGAGAATATATCCATATTTTGTGCATGTGTTCAAGGATCTGTAATATTTTCATTGTCCCATAGCCCTCATCACCCCTCACCTAGATTATTATACTTGTCTCATTGTTCTTCCTTCCTCAAGTTTTTCCTTAGTCTGATCCATTCTTTGCATTGTTGCCAAAGCCTTTTCCTTAAGCACAGATCTGACCATGTGACTCCTCTGGTCAACCAACCTCAGTGGCTTCCTATTACTTTTAGAATAAAGTATAAACAAGCTCCTCTATTTGCTTCTAAAGCCCTGTACAACCTGACCCCAACCTATCTTTCCAGTTTTATTAAACATTAATCCTCCTGCATTCTTTCCTAGCCAAACTTGCCTTCTTCTCTCTGTCCCTCACATATGGCACTCCATCTCTCATCTCTGGGCTTTTGCATTGACCCTCTCCCAGAGCTGGAATAAACACTTTCCTTGCTTTTTCCTCAGAGTTCCTCTCTTCTTGTAAGATGCTTTTTTGCTCAGGTACCATCTTCTGCATGAAGCCTTTCCTGATCCTCTTAACTGCAACTGCCTTGTATTTAACTACTTTGTATACATGAGTATATGTGTGCACTCACACACACACAATCGTATTAACTTTATATTTATACTGTATGTATTTTTATAAGTATTTTTCCTCTCCACTAGAATATAAACTCATTAGGAATAGGGATTTTTTTTTTTTAGTCAGTCAGTTATAATATGCACCAGGCACTGCCAAGCACTGGGAATGCATCGAAAGGTCAAAACCAAATAGTCCCTGCCCTCAAGAAGGTAACAGTATTCATATCCCTAGCGCCTAGCGCACAGCACCTGGCACCTAATAATCACTTAATAAATATTTGCTCATTTATTTATTAATTGGACTATCTTTGACATAACTTCTAAACACAGGTAAAGTATTTCCTCCCTATTCTTTCCTTGGTAGCCATACTTAATTAGCTTTCTTGTGTTTTGGGAGAGTTAACAACTTAGACATTCTCCTCACACCTATGATTTTAATTTTATCTTTTTCTTCATGAATATATCAAATACCTTAATGAGTTGAGTATTCATTTTTTCATTGATGATTAAGCTCAGGTTTGCCAAGGCTTGTCAGCTGGGGTTGCAACTTGAACTTGTTGATTTTTAGAATATCATATTATTTTCCCTTCTATGATTTCTCATTCTCTATAATTCTCATTCCATAGTCATGGAATAATGTTGTGTTATTCAAATTTCTTTTTCTTTATGATTGAATATCTTGGCACCAATCATTTGCAGAATACATTATTTGACATTAAATTATTAAATTTAACCATTACCTATCTTGGTGTGTAAAGTATAAGCTTTTTATTTCTCCAGGTGATACGTGTACTCTCCCATGCTTTGTTGTTGTCTTGCATTCAGAAGTTCTGGGTAGTTTTCTTTTATTATTTCCTGCATTATTATCCTCAGGTATGTTGATTGTCACATTTTTGGTCACATTTTCTTATGATCCTTAAGATATGTCTGTGAATACTGCATCCAAGTATTGAATACTTATTAAAGAAGATTTTTTTTAACTCTTTATGGAATAACAGCTACATATTCACATCTTGCCAATGTGTTTATTTGCCATTACATGATTACATTGAAATATAAAGTTGAAAAGTCCAAATGCTAAATCTATAAAAGCCTTCATTTAAATAAAGCATGTTATATGAGATAATTCATCCTGATGAGGATCTCCATAAAAGTAATTAATGTAGTTTATTCATCATCAGAGACTTCATGCTGGAGATTAACTGTGAAGACGTAATAATGAAGGAAAAATCACAAAACTTTATTTTTTAAAAATCTTTGGAGAGTTGGTATTGCTATGAGAGTCAAAAAAAAGATTTTATTCTTTATGTGCCTAATTCTTATCATGATATTAGCTACATTGGGGTGGCATTTAAATTGTATTATTGTAAGTAATAGGAGAAATTAAGTTTAAAATGTTCCTTGACCTAATGCAGCTTAGAACTAGGGTCTGGGCAAGTGTATGTATATGTGGAGGGCAGGTGAGGAAAGTGGATGTAAAACATGCTTCAATAACTATAATACATGATAATATAATAACTATAATGTATAATATGATACATGATAAACATATAACTGTGAATACCAGGCAGGTTGTAAATTCAAAGTAGGGAATTCTCCTTATTGGCTAGGGGATGAGAAGGAGATCAGAGAGGGTTTTGTGGAAAAGATAGCATTTATGCTAAGGCTACTGAGGATGGATAATAATGATAATTAATAGTAATTATAATAGTTAGCATTAATATAATATTTTAAAGTTCACAGTATATTACAAATATTATCTCACGTGTAGGATATCAGCAGGTAGATTTGGGAACCACTCACCTTCATTGAGAAGGCAAGCAACTCAATACAGGTTATACGTGTGTAGTCATGCAAAACACTTCCATAGTAGTCATGTTGTGAAAAATTAACTATATTTCCCTTCATCCTATTCCACTCCTCACTTACTCTATTCTCTCTTTTGACCCTGTCCCTCCTCAGAAGTGTTTGCTTCTAATTACCCCCTCTCCCAATCTGTCCTCCCCTCTATCATCCTCCCACTCTTCATCACCTTCCCTCCTATTTTCCTGTCCAGTAAGATAGATTTCCATACTCAATTGAGTGTGTTATTCCCTCCTTAAGCCAAATCTGATGACAATAAGATTCACTCATTCCCTCTCACCATCCCCCACTTCTCCACTGTAAAACCCTTTTATTATCTGTTTTATGTGAGATAATTTACCCCATTCTACCTCTCCCTTTCTCCTTCTCACAGTATCATCCTCTCTCACCCCTTAATTTTATTCTCCAGATATTGCCCCTTCATCTTCAACTCACCTTGTGCCTTCTATCTATTTATCTATCTATCTATCTATCTATCTATCTATCTATCTATCTATCTATC
>NW_020954608.1:34353428-34371637 GCF_900497805.2 Vombatus ursinus | reverse complement strand
ATCTATCTATCTATCTATCTATCTATCTATCTATCTATCTATCTATCCATATAATTTTTCCCCTCCAACTACCCTAATACTGACAAAGGTCTCATGAGTTACAAATATCATCTTTTCATGTAGGAATGTGAACAGTTCAATTTTAATAAGCCCCCTTATGATTTCTCTTTCCTGTTTACCTCTTCATCTGTCTCTTGAGTCTTGTATTTGAAAGTCAAATTTTCTTTTCAACTCTGGTCTTTTCATCAAGAATGCTTAAAAGTCCTCTATTTCACTGAATGCCCATTTTCCCTTGAAGGATTATACTCAGTTTTTCTGGGTAGCTGATTCTTGGCTGTAATCCTATCTCCTTTGATCTCCAGAATATAATATTCCAAGCCCTCTGGTCCCTTAATGTGGACTCTGCTAAATCTTGTGTTATCCTGATTGTATTTCCACCATACTTAAGTTGTTTCTTTTTGGTTGCTTACAATATTTTCTCCTAGACCTGGGAACTCTGGAATTTGGCTACAATATTCCTAGGAGCTTTCTTTTAGGGCTCTCTTTCAGGAGGTGACCGGTAGATTCTTTCCATTTCTATTTTACCCTCTGGTCCTAGAATATCAGGGCAGTTTCCCTTGATAATTTCTTGAAAGATGATTTCTAGGCTCTTTTTTTGATTATGGCTTTCAGAGAGTCCAAGAATTTTTAAATTATCTCTCCTGGATCTACTTTTTAGGTCAGTTGTTTTTCCAATGAGATATTTCACATTGTCTTCTATTGTTTTCATCCTTTTTTTTTTTTTACAATGTCTTAATTTCTCATAAAGTCACTAGCTTCTATTTCCTCCATTCTAATTTTTAAGGAAGTATTTTCTTCAGTGAGCTTTTGGACTTCCTTTTCTATTTGTCCAGTTCTGCTTTTTAAGACATTCTTCTCCTCATTGGCTTTTTTTTTTCATTTGCCATTTGAGTTAGGCTGTTTTTTAAGGTGTTATTTTCTTCAGTATTTTTTGGGTCTCCTTTAGCAAGCTGTTGACTTGTTTTTCGTGATTTTCTTGCATCACTCTCATTCCTCTTCACAGTTTTTCCTCTGCTTCTCTTACTTGCTTCTCAAAATTATTTTTGAGCTCTTCCATGGCCTGGGACTGACTCATATTTTTCTTGGAAGCTTTGGATGTAGGAGCTTTAACTTTGCTGTCTTCTTCTGGTTGTATGTTTTGATCTTCTTTGTTACCAAAGAAAGATTCTGTGGTCTGATTTTTTTGTGCAGTTTGCTCATGTTCCCAGCCAATTACTTGAGTTTTAAACTCTTTGTTAAGGTAGGGGGTCTGCTTCCAGTGTGGAGAATGTACCATCCCAAGTTTCAGGGACAGGTGCAGCCATTTTCAGAGACACTTCTAGGGACTTGTAAATTTTCAGTTCATCCAAGGTGGTACAATCAAAGGTGAGATGTTTACTTCTTTCCTGGCCTATGCTCTGGTCTTTGAGTGACTATAAGGACTCTTTTCTGCCTTGGAAGTGTGAGGAGGATTCCTTCTCCACCGCTACCACAAGCTCCACCATTCTAGCATTCCTCCTCGCTCCAGGATCACCACCCAGAACTGCGACCTAGATCCAAGCATAGGCAAAGCAAGAGAAGTTTGCTTCAGCAAAGAGATCCCTGCAATCCCCCTCCACTCAATCCCCCTCTGTCTGTGGGCTGAGAGCTCTGGAAGCAGCTGCCACCCCAGAGCTGTGCCAGGACTGGAGCTGGGACCAAGCTTTTCTCTAACCACAATCACAGACCTTTCCTACTGACCTTCTAAGTTGTCTTTGGCATTTGTGGGTTGAGAAGTTGGGAACCCACCATAGCTGCCCATGATTCAGTCCCCTGAGTCCTGGTCCAGGTTTGCTGAGGCCTGTTTTTTGCCTGCATAGCCCACACTAAACTGCACTTCTCTCCCAGCCTGGCACAATAGACCTTTCCAATCAACCATCCTGAAATTTGTTTCAGTCTGTCTTTTTGTGGGTTCTGCTGCTCTAGAATTTGTTTAGAGTCATTTTTACAGGTATTTGGAGGAGTTTGGGGGAGAGCTCAAGCAAGTCACTTCTTTTACCCCACCATCTTGTCTCCACCCCCCCCACCTGTTTCTTGATATCCTAGACTTTTCCACTTCTGCATGGATACCTTTCCTGCAGCCCTGCTTTTCATTTCTTTTGTATGTATTTATTATCTTCTTCCATTAGTAAAGTCTTTGAGACCAGGTTATTTTTGTTTGCATTTGTATTCCCTGTGCGTAGCACAGTGCCAGGTACATAGTAAATGTGCTTAATAAATTCTGTGCCTTAATGTAAGAGAAATGGCAACAAACAAATGAACCCTCTCCCAACTAATCTAGTTTCTTATTCTTGTCTTATTTGTTGGTATTGGCTAACTTCAAAGTGTCTAGTAAAAGTATGGCATTTTAAAAGATACCTAGGAGCACAATTATGCACCTGTGGAGAAGCAGAAAATCAAAAGGGAAATTCGACATTATTCAGTTCCATCCCATCTTTTCATAGGCACTGTTCAATTACTATCTGATGATGCTCTGACATTGATCCTTTTTGGTTTTTCTGTTTTCAAAATGCCTATATAAGTTCTGGGACATCAAAGTAAGTGGTATAATATAAAGCATTATTATTTGTCCAATGACTTCTCAACTTGACACGTGCTCCCAAATCAATTAGATGAGACTTGAAGCCTTTTCAGCATGGTAAGATCTGCCAGACCTTAACCCCTTATGGGATAGTCTTCAAGAACCCATTATCTCCTTTGTTTCAATGAAGTGTTGGAGCAGAACTCTTATGGAAAAGCAATAAATCACTCAATGAGAACCCAGTTACTAAATCAATCAATCAAAAAGCATTTATTTCAAGGTTATTATGTACCACACATTCTAATGAGAAAGAAAACAAGGAAATAAATAGAAATATAAGGTATATACAGAGTAGATGTGAGGTAAACCATTGGAAACAAGAGCTGTGGAAAAGAAAGGCTAATTGTCTTTAAGCAAAGGCTGAATAACCACTTGTTGCATTTGCCGTTCAGGGGATTCTTGCTCAGCTATTTAGGACTAGATGGCCTCTGAGGTCCCTTCCAACTCTAAAATTATGTGAAAAAGCAAAGGATTCAGGAAATATGAATGCACCTGATCTCTCAGAACTGACCACCCTAGTTATGTTATGTTAGTTACCCTAGTTATGAAAAAGTAGTACAGGGGAAAGGAATACTGTTCAGTCATGGAAATCTTTCCATTTTCGTGGCTTGTCAGGTTTGTATTAGCCCAAGAGTGTGACTTCATGATTTCCTAAAGTTTAACTTGGCAGTTTCATCAATTTTCTAGGGATATAATTATATCTGATCAAGCTTGGGAACTCTGCCTTATGTCACACCTTCATGGAAATTTGATTAACCTTCTTTGTTGATGTTGCTCCATTCTGGAGCACTAGTCCTCTCTTGATTCCCCACCATGCCTTGAAACTCAGTTACTTGTATCCTGCTCCCATTTAATTCCACTAAGTAAATAAATAAGCATTTATTAATCACTTACTATGTGTCTATAGGCATTGGGCTAAGTGCCAGTGTTACAAAGAAAAACCAAACATAGAGATCACATGTAAATACATAGCAATACTCCAATTCTTACCACAATTCCTTGCACATAGTAGGAACTTAGGAAATATGCATTGAATGGAACTGGATTTGAATTGAAGGCAGAAGACAATTTCTATAGATTGCTGATAGGATATTGTTTTAATTTTAGTGTCACTTACAACTTTTTAAAATACCTACAAAATCTACAAACTCTATTCAGAAAGGAGTTTCTTTTGCTTTGTTAATTGAAAATGTAACTGACCTTTAGCTGCCTGATCTCTACTTCTTGTAACACAGATGCTACTTAGGAAGAAAAAAAAACGCAGCAAACAGGAGATATTTTTCTCTTATTTTAACTGTAGTTTTTTTGTCTATTGTTTTTTTTTTAAGTCTCTGTCCAGACCAGAATAATGAGTATATAACAGGGAGAGTAAAACATCTAAGCAAATGAGTTGTTTTTGTTGTTTAGTTCTTTTCAGTTGTGTCCAACTTCAACCCTTTTTTGGAAGGTTTTCTTGACAAAGATACCAGAGTGGTTTGCCATTTCCTTCTTCGGCTCATTTTCAGATGAGGAAACTGAAGCAAACAGGGTTAACTGACTTGCCAGGGTCACACAGATAGTGTCTGATGCCTGATTTGAATTCAGGTCTCTGTGGCTCTGAGCCCAGTGCTGTATGCATTGTACCACCTAGCTGCCCCTATGCAAATGAGTGCCACCTAAAATTTTAGAAGGTATAGTTTAAGTGAGAATTGTATAACAATACAGTCTTGTGATAAAGCTCTATATGCATCCCTTATTAAACTAAAAATACTAGATCTGAGAAGCTACTGAAATGGCCTAAGTTCCATGACTTCTATGTTATCTAAGATCCCTTTCAATTCTGAGCTTCTACATGATACCATGATCTCATGATTTATATGTTTCTCTTTTCTAAAGACTTTAGCCTTTGGGCCTCACTCTTAAAGGAACTGGTTTGGCAGAGGATATGTCTATGATATAAGACTTGATTCAAAAGCTATTAATGATCCTCTGTCTTCTTCACACTATTCATGTTCCTTCTGCCCAATATTTGTGGCCCAGTGAATAGCTCCATAAGATAATAAGACAGCAATTGAGTACACAGCAATGGTTGACTGTCAGTACAGGATAACATGAGTTTCCTCATCCTTAAAAGAGATTTTAATTAAACTTGCATGCTTCCTAATTACAGGGAAGCCTTTTGAGTTATCAGGATCATATTTGTAAATTTTGAGCTTCTTAAGGAAAGGTACTACATAAGGATATTAGTTATTACTGTTATTAGTGAGGTAAGATTATAGAACCACACCTGCAGCACTATAAACCTTTGACTTGGGTTCTTGCATAACACTGGCTTCCCAACTATATTTTAACTGGCTTAGCTGTGGCCTTGCAAAGTTGTGCAATGCATTTTGAGAAACTGCAGAATGCTGCAAGCAGTTACACAATTCAAAAGAAGAGTATTTCATGCTGCACATGTTTTAACTGATCAATTTTTAAGAAGGCAAGCAACTCACACATTCTGCAGTCCCAGAAATAATGCCCATGCTGTTTCCCCTTATACATTAATGGATCATTCTAGAACAGAGTTGATTCCACAATTAAAAATATAAAAATCCTGACGAAGACTGTGGGCAAGGGTTTATGACTTTAGAAAGAATTCATTTGCTATTGAATAGACAACAGGCTTAATAATGGTAGAGGTGAACATGAACTCACTTTGTCTGAATGAGAAAAAGGAGAAGGATAGGAACCAGACCTGTGATTTCAATGGCATAGGAAACTCCCAGACAAAGAAACTTTCTCTGTCAATGCAGATTCTGGCCCCTCCCCAAATTAAAGTCTTAGAGAGTTGCCTGCCTAGGTCACCAAGAGTAGCTTGCCCAGGGTCACACAACAAGTTGTATCAGAGGCTGGATTGGAACATAGGTCTTCCTGTGTTTGAGGCCAGTTCTCTGTCAATCATACCACACTGTTTTTCATGAATTAGAAAAAAAGAAGCATAATCAATACATATGATTCCATAAAATAATGAAATAAAATATTTACATGTAGATTTTTGGAGACTCTCACTTTTGCTTGGAAAAGTTCCCTTAGAATGAGTTTCATCATAAAAAAACCTTTAAAAATAAACTATTATCTTTTTAGACAACCTTTCATTGTAATCTTCTGAATCCCTCATGTACTTTGCCTCAATTTATAAAGTAAAAGACTTTGGAATAAAACGTCAGGATTACAAGCCTGCAGCACCATTTATAATCATAGGGCTTGGAGATATTTGTCAAAGTTTTAAAGTCATCTCATCTTTAATACAATGTTTTAAGTTGACAAAAATAGAAATGGTCCTAATCAGAGAAACAATATTTCATAGAAACTATGACTTATTCTTCTCCCCAATAGTATTAATCAGATTTCATTTATTTTTATAGCATTGCAGGCATTAACATTACCCTCTAGAAATGTTCCCCTTTCTATTTGTCCTTGGATAAGTTATCTGCTGTATTAGGATAACTTTCTTCCTCAAGATAAATGTTTCCTGATAAAACAATATTATTAACCTGTAGCAATTGCAATACGAAATAAATGCAGTTGTCAAGTAAGCTTTGAAGAGGGGGAAATGCTGTGACAGATTAAAATACTGTGGTATTGTTCCCTGCTTTTTCACAATTCATTTATCTTCCCAACTATCACATATGATTGAATAGTTGAAAAGGCACCTGTAAATGGGACCAAATGACAAAAGATTCATTAGGATTGTAGATGTGCCCTGGTAGTTTTGGGAACCCAACAACCCTGTTTTCTGTATCTTCTGAGTGTCCTAACTTCTCAATAAGTAGGAAATATACTAGAGGTGTAACTGAGTAGCTTCCATTAATTCAACAAATATTTCATGAATGTTAGCTATGTGTAAGGCATTTTGCTAGGTATCTTGGCTTGGTCTCTGCCCTCAAGAAATCTATAATCAAGTAGAAAAAAAACCCATCAAAAACAAACTAACAATAGTCAGCGTCTTCTCTAAGTTAGAAACATTTATCTCTGTCTTCTTTTCATTTGTCAAAGTAGTATTATGATAAGTTTCAAAGATAGAGCCACTATTATCCCAAAATAAGGCAGCAAAAAAGCAAAAACAGGGCAGGTAGGTGGTGCAGTGGGTAGAGCTCTGGTCTTGGAGTCAGGAGGACTTGAGTTCAAATCTGACCTCAGACACTACACACTTACTAGCTGTGCGACCCTGGGCAAGCCACTTAATCTCGATTGCCTCACCAAAAAGCAAAAATAAAAAATAAAAAATAAAAAAAGGTTAGATTTAAAAAAATAACAAGCAAAAAAACCAAAAAAGCAAAAATAGAATCTTAGAGTTGGAAGGAACCTTAGTGGTCAACTAGCCCAACTTGTTCCTGAACATGAATTCCCAATGCAACATCCCTGACCAATTATGTAATACAGCCTTTACTTGAAAATCTCTAGAGATGCAATTTAAGATTATATTAATTTTTGGCTGTATATATTGTTCATTCATATTGAGTCCTATTGAATTTGCAATTCTCTAAATCCTGGATTTTTGCCCTACATGAATTATGGCCCATCTATGCTTTGAATAATCTTGCAGTTGACCTCTTAGAACCAAATGTAAGACTTAATACCATTAATTTTCATTTGCATTGATATTCATGGAATATTAAGCAATTCAAGTGAAGGCTACCAGTTCACAGTTTGGATTATCTATACATTTGTGGGAGGAGGACAAGAATCACACAGGTTGAGAAGGTGTGGATGGGTTGTAATTTGCACTATTGGAAAGCATGACCACATGCATCAATAAACTCATGGGCACATCCACAAGTTACAATGTGAAATTAGGCCATTGTTTTTGTTTATTGCAACCTTTTTGGATCCTGATTGTCATCCAGTATGTCAGCTATCTAGCTTAGGTATATGCCACCTGACAATTCAATATGTGTGTCATTTATATATTTATCTTTGTCATTAATGAAAATGTTAAGCTGGGAAGTGTGACCAAGACTACAGAGCACCCCACTAGAATACTTCCATCAAATGGACAGGGAACACTCCATAAGGTCCTGTCATTCAAATACTTCCCACACTTTGGTCAGTATAAATGAGGGTGAGGTATGCCCTTAGTAACTGAGATCAGAACATTTCATAATTCTGTGAAATTAGGGGAACTGGGTAGGTAAGTGCTCTATGGAAACCCAAGGGAGATGCAATCTATGTAACTCTGGAGGCCAGCACCCATCACAAGGGTAGATGACTATGCCTGAGTCTACAATTCTTTGGCTGACTTATAATTATAAATATTTAAATATTCTTAGAAGAATAGAATAGAATGGTTTTGGTCAAGACTTCATAAATCCATTAGCTAAGGCCCAACCATTTAACAGAGGAGCAATGTAGTGAACCTGAAGCACATGCTGTTTATAGACATAATATATGTGTGCCCTACATGCTGGACACAGTGTCATAATCTGCTATTGATGAAATAATTCTTCTTAGAGAATAGTTATTTAGTGTGATTTTGAAAACCACCTTTGGTCTTTATTCATAATGTATTTATAATATTTGATTTCAAAATCTTCATCATTTTCTATAAATCTGTAGGTTGGATTTATATAAATGGTATATATGAAAATATGTTTAAGGCTCTCACAACTAAGAATCTTTTTTCAGTTTTTGGAGTCTAGATATCTCATATATAACTAGATATGTCTAAGAATAACCTGAACAATACAATTTTAAACATCACAGGCCCATTCTTTAAATGTACTCAATTGTCTACTCTCCATAAAAGTCTCCCTCATTCTTATATTCCATGTCTCTTCTGAAAATCACTGACATTCTTTTGTGGAAATAGGAGTAGAATATTAAGGTAAGTGGCAAGAAGAAAATTTGGGACTACAGCATATAGATAGCCAAATCCAGCCTGATATAGAGAAGTTGGGTTTCTGCACATATGAAAATTGAAAAAGTAGACTTTAATTCCAGATTTCAGGTAGACTTCTCCATTCATTTCATCCTAATAAGTTAAGAGATATTTTCTCAGATATCTTGATCAAATGAATTTTCCATTCACCTAGGCACTATTTTTTATGTACCCTTGGTGAATATATGAGTATCCATTCTCATGATACCTAACAGCTTACTGACCTAAAGCAAGTACAATAAACCTATAAGATTTATTAATACTGAACTTGTATCATGATTACCCATTTCACCAAAGCTGTGAGCTGCATGCCTTTCTTTTATTTAATACTTCAAACTGTCCATAAAGTTTTTAAGATGAAACTTGGGAGAAAAGCTAGAGTAATCACTAATCATTAATAGCTTATTGTTTGGTCTCACTTGATGACCCAGATTCAGCTACCATATGCATGAGAGAGTATTTATGGATTTTCTTATCATAAGAAACTTTAGAATGAATCATATATTTAGAACTAGAAGGTACTTGACAGGTGTAGTAAGAATAATATCTTAACACTTTCTCTATTTGAGTGAGTTTATTTTTTCTTTAAAAGGTATTGAGATCACTCTAGAGTCTTGCCTGGCTCAAACTTAGGCTATTGACATCATTTCCCAGTCACTTGACAACAAAATAGTTACTAGACAGTCCAAGAGCTCTGACTTCTGGTTGGTGAATCACAATGGCCAATTGATACTGGGGAGATTTACTTTGCTAAATCAAATTGAGGGGTCCTCATTACCTAAATTTGTCATTCCCTTTCTCCTGCTATGACTAAGTAAATCTCCCTTTGCTAATTATTAAATGATTTTAGAATATTTCATTTTATTACAATATTGAACTTAAACTACCAAAGGACATTCCAGAACAAGATATTGCCTTGTCCAATCTCCTTATATTACAAATGAGGAAATTGAGGCCAACAGAGGTTAAATGACTTACCCAAGAGCATACAGGTAACAAGTGTTAGAGTCAGGATTGGAACTCAAGTCCAAATGCAAATTAATAACTGAGAGCATTCTACGCTGTATCCTAAACGTAAATAGTAGGAGTCATAGCAAACATAGATTTCTATGCTTCTATATTTCATGTTATTGCTATATTGCTTTAAATAAACAAAAGAATCTTTCTCTTTTTCCATTAATTCCCTTGACTCTGATTCATTTCCATTTCCATTTCTTCTCCTCAGAGAAGTAAATCTCTTCAGAGTAGTCACCTCATCTTGTCCACTACCGTAAAGCCATTTGTGTTTGGGGCTTTAAAAATGGAAAGGAAAGAAAAAAACGTTCTGAGACCATTTGTAATTGTTTGAGTTTTTGAGCTTTGAACAGCTATTACCTAAATATGTTTCTTATTTTAACATTTTCAGTGGTGCCTCAGGGTACTCAGAAGTAGTAGCATATCATGCTGTTAGGCTGATTATAAGAAGCATAGACTTATAGGTACATCCTCAAAGGGCTAAATGAATTAGTTATCAGGTCAGAAAACTAGGTCCATTTCCCCATGTTGCATAGGTCAGGTTCACAGGAACTATGGTACTTGTCTCAGAGCAAAATAAGTAACTCCCTCATTTCTCTTTTCCTGCCTTTTGCCTAACAGACCTATTTGAATTTGGTTAGTAGTTCTCTTCTGTGAATTAAACTCTAAGTTGACACTATTGTTGTAGGATTAAAAAAAATCTGTATCACTGTGAAGAAAGCAACAGCTGATATCATAGTACAAGAGCAACTTCCCTGAAGTCCAGGAGCTGGTGTTTGAGAATTTAAAAAAAAAAAGGAGACATTAAGAAAATACAATCAACAATACAGTGTTTTGTACGAAAAAGTGTTTGGATAAGGCTTAAAAATAGAAAGTCTTGGTTATCTGAGGGCAGTTATAAAAGGTTTATGTAGCCAAATCTGGGGGGGGGTGAATAATAATGGGACCTTAGAAGTCATCTATCCTCAGGCACATCCTCTACAATATTCTTAATTTATTTGAAGATTTAGAACTTTGTTTTTTGTTTCACTTTTTCGTGGACCAATTGGGAAATCTGGCAACAACTAAACGCTCCTAACAACAGCAACAGCAGCAGCAGCATTTATATAGCACTTTAATATTTGTGAAGTACTTTACAAATACTATCTCATTTAATCCTCACAATAACTTTCAGACTAGGTGCTATAATCATCCCCATTTTACAGATGAGAAAGTTGATGCAAAGAGAAGTTACCTAAAGGGTCACACAGCTAGTAAGTGTCTAGGGTGAGATTTGAATTCAAGCCTTCCTGATTCCTAATCTCACACTCTATGTGCCTAATATTATTACAAAATAATGTTTGTGAATGCATACAATAAAATACAAAGGATTGCAAAAGAAAGCAATTATATTGAAATGAAACTATCAATTTTTTTTTAACTTCACAGTCTTTAAGTCAAGAACTCCTTACCTAGAATGATGGGCACCTCATTACCTCTGTAGTCAGCCAAGTTCACTTTTATATAACTATAATGGGTTGGAAGCTTTTTCTTATATTGGGTTGGTATCTCTGCATCTTCTAACTTTTGCCCTTAATTCTGCCAACTGATGATACAAAGAAAAGTCTAATCTTTCATCATTTTATAGACACAATTTCATAATTCATCTTTGGTAACAGCTAGATTATATTTGTGCAGATTTGACCAGTCTTTGTACATATTCCTAAGTTAATGGTACGTGATCTGTTATGCATATAACAGGAATGGTCTTAATTTCAGGTAGAGTTCTAGACAGTAGAAGGGCTGAATAACAATGATAAATTGACACTTCATCATCCTCAGGGCTAGGCAACTCAAATCAGTATGTATTTATTAAATATCCATTAGGTACAGAGGGATATAACAGATATAAAAGAAAGTTATAGAGAGTATAACAGATAGAAATTTGCTTTCACAGGCAGGAAGACTTGGGTTTAAATACTGAGAATGCAGACTAGTTGTGAGGTCTTACACAAGATAAGAGTTCTGAATGCCCCAAGATGCACTCTCAAAGACTATAAGCTATGACTTTAAGTTGCAGAGACCTCATATGAATTGGTGGAGGGAGTTCTCTCTCCTGGTAGATCCCTGTATCTATGCAATCACAACTGCAGGTCCTATACTATGTGTACCTAGCTTGCAGGCAAAACCGTCTTGGCAGGTAGGCTAAACCAGGTTAAGGGTAGCCAACAAGCCTCAAACCTATTGGTGAGTTTGGAGGATGCCTACCCCACACATGTGAAGACTTCCCCAGGCAGAGTGAATGGATGAGAACAATTTGTTTCAACTACCATGAAGCAGCTGAACTGGTGCTCTGGAGTGTTTAGAGCTTGATCAGACATCAAAGATGTCAAAGTCATTCACTGCATCCCAGGGCATTCCCAGTTCTCTTGACTTTTGTCCTGCCACTGAATTTCATTGGCTGTGGAAGAGTGAGGTTGACAATTTTGTGCAGCTCTGCCTCACTTAAATCTAATTCATGTACAAGTCAAGATATCAATCATCCCCATTGTTTTACCCTAACATCAAGATGCCATTGGTTTTCATCAAAAATGAAGGATGAACAACAGTTTTTTAGGACAACAACATTATCTTTTTTTTTTTTACTTGGAATTCTGTTTTTAATTTAAATTCATTTTCTTTTGAAATTCATTTTAATCAAAGACAATGGTGGGATTCAGCATTGGTGCCCCAGTTTTCATATTCCTCTGAAAGGTTTTTTTTATTAATTTATTTTTAGTTTTCAACAATCACTTCCATATGCTTTTGAGTTTTAAATTTTTCTCCTCTTCCCTTCCCACCTCCTTCCCCAAGATGGTGTTCTATCTTATATAAGTTCTACATATACATTCCTATTAAACATATTTTCACATTAGTCACGTTGTAAGGAAGAATTAGAACCAATAAGAAGAACCACAAGAAAGAAGAAACAAAAGAAAACAAAAGAAAAAAAGAGCAAATAGTATGCTTCGATCTTCATTCAAACTCCATAGTTCTTTCTCTGGATATGGATAGCATCTTCCATCATGAGATTTTTGGAGATCCTTGCATTACTGGGAAAGGCTAAGTCTATCAAAGTTAGTCATCTCACAACATGGCTGTTACTATGTACAACATTCTCCTGGTTCTGCTCGATTCACTCACCATCAGTCCATACAGTTTTTTTCTAGGTTTTTCTGAAGTTCACCTGCTCATCATGTCTTATAGCACAATAGTATTCCATTACATTCATGTACCACAACTTGTTCAACCATTCCCCAATTCATGGGCATCCCCTCAATTTCCAATTCTTTACCACCACAGAAAGAACTGCTATAAATCTTTTTGTACAGGTGGGTCCTTTTCTCATTTTTATGATCTCTTTGGGATACAGCCCTAGAAGTGCTATTGCTGAAACAACGGATATGTACATTTTTATAGCCCTTTGGGTGTAGTTCCAAATTGCTCTCCAAAATGGTAGAATCATTTCACAACTTAACCAACAATGCATTAGTGTTTCAATTTTCCCACATCTTCTCCAACATTTATCATTTTCCTTTTCTGTCATGTTAGCTAATCTGATAGGTGTGATGTGGTGCCTCAAAGTTGTTTTGATTCCCATTTCTCTAATCAATAGTGATTTAGAGCATTTTCCATATGACTATAGATGGCTTTAATTTTTTCATCTAAAAACTGTCTATTCATATCCTTTGACTATTTATCAATTGGGGAATGACTTGTATTATAAATTTGACTTAGTTCTCTATATTTTTTAGAAATGAGGCCCTTATTAGAGACACTGGTTGTAAAAATTCTTTCCCAGTTTTCTGTTTCCCTCCTAATCTTGGTTGCATTGGCTTTGTTTGTGCAAAATCTTTTCAATTTAATGTAATCAAAATTATCCATTTTGCATTTCATAATGTTCTCTAGCTCCTGTTTGATCATGAGTTCTTCTGTTCTCCATAAATCTGACAGGTAAACTATTCCTTGCTCTCCCAGTTTGCTTATAGTATCAGCCTTTCTATCTAAATCATGAACCCATTTTGACTTTATTTTGGTATATGGTGTAAGATTTTGGTCTATGTCTAGTTTCTGCCATACTTTTTTTTTCTATTTTTCCCAGCAGTTTTGGTCAAATAGTGAGTTCTTATCCCAAAAGCTGAGATCTTTGGGTTTATCAACTAGTAGATTACTATAGTCAATGACTGCTGTGCCTTGCATACCTAACCTATTCCACTGATCCACCACTCTATTTCTTAGCCAGTACCAAGTAGTTTTGATTATCACTGCTTTATAACACAATTTAAGATCTGATATGGTTAGGTCAACATCCCCTGTGTTTCTTTTCATTTGTTCCCTTGATATTCTGGACCTTTTGTTCTTCCAAATGAATCTTGTTACTCTTTCTAGCTCTATAAAATAAATTTTTGGTAGTTTGGTTGGCATGACACTGAATAAGTAAATTAGCTTAGGTAGAAGACAACAGCAATCTTAAGCTTGGTCTACGTTTGATCTGAGGTGGGTATTTTGTTAAAAAAAAAACAGTAACAAATAGAAAAGACCTTTCTTAGTGTGTAAAATATAACTACATGCTCTTGTTCTTATTCAGAACATCTGATTTCAGGTTTTTCTTCCTTTTGTTTTAAATTTTGACATCTGTGTCATGACAAATGTGGGTTTGTGTTTATAAGTAGTATTTAATTTCATGTTAAATGGTTCTCAAAATTAATTACTTGTAGCATATCACCCTCACACCAATAAAAAATGAAGAACCTCTTAGGCTTAAGCTGATTTAGGTTATAAGTTAGAGGTGAGTTGAAAGTCATTTTTTCTGCTAATTTTTTAAACACACTCTCCCTCTCTGCCCTCTTTTACTGTCTATACTCCATAGTTTGGGCAGCATCAATATCCTATATAATTCAAGGACTCGTCTAAATAAATTAATTTTATAGTCAGCAAAAGTAGTTTTAAAATCTGCACCCTGCCTGGTTGATATTCCCTAAGGGTAATTCAGGTAACAGAGTTGCCTGATGGGTAGAGTTCTAGCACTCTGGCTCTGAAACCAGCAGTATAACCATGGACATGTCACTTAACATCTCCCTAAGTTTTAATTTCCTGATCTGTGGAAAGAAGGGCTCTTTGGGTTTGTACTAAAATGGTCTCTCAGGACCTTTCCAGCTTAAATCTATATTCATATGAATTGAGCTAGAATTAGATTGTGCATTTTTCTGTATCTTCGCTAAGTAAGCCATTCTCTTCCCTCTAAGAGATGACAAGAAATATTCTTAGATTAGCTTTTCTACAACTCTCACAAAATAGCATTTATAACCTGCCTTCATCTTTAATGTTTCTTAATCTTAGTGTGTTATGTTTTGGTCAAAGTACCACTTTCTTGTGGTATTTATCTTCTTTGTCTCTTTTTTTCACTTGGATGTGCTGAACGGAAGATAACAAAAAAGATGTCATAAAAGATTTGAGTAAACTTGTTTTGAAACTCAGAAAAGATCAAGTTTGAGTTTAGCTGCTATGTATGTCTGAGAGGAAGTTTCCTCTTTCTTTTTATTTTTATGCCATGCTGGGTGCCTGCCACCCCCTCACTCCTAAGTGCCACCCTCTCAGGTTTGCCTGCTGAAGTAGCCTGTGACATAGCCTGCAAATATTTCTCTTTTGTCTGGAGGAGGAAGAACACATTTTCAGGTGTATTTCTTTTAACATTCACTTTTGTACTCCTCTGTGGAGGAAGTGGAAATTTAAGGCAGCCAGGGCAGATGGAGGTCCCTGGAGAAAAACCCTCTCTTCTCTGTAAATCACCTTTGCTTGTAAATCTCTTCTGGTGGTTGATTAAAGGCACCTCCCAAGCAGTAACAAAACTACTGTTTCAGTGAAACTCTCAGGCGCCATTTTTAGGGAACCTTTGTCCCCCATTGAAAAGTAAAATGGCACCATTTGACAGGGGCTATGCCCTGGCAGGTCACCTGAAAGCAAAGTCAGCACAACCATTTCCTTCAGAAAAGTGCTCATTATGAATACTATGAGGCAGCAGACAATCTGTCACCATGAGAGTCATTATATTGCCCCAGACGGGGTATCCTGATAACTCTGTTTTATTCCACTGGAGTCACTATGTGCCATTTCCTGATTGAGTATCTCCCTCGAGTTTAGAAAAAGGACTTAGTTCAGATTACGGCTGTAAACCCAATATGGGGACATATCACCTCACACCAACAGAAGAAAATGCTAATGACAACATTTTGCACTTGATACAGAATGTGTCCTAAACCCTAATCTCAAAGTGGTTCATAAACAGGGACTGTCTTTTCTGACAGTAAACAAAGGCATAAAGAGGTGGGATAAGTGTCTCTTAGTCAAGGAGCCAACACTGATGGAGGTGAGAAAAAGAATTAAAGGCCACTTGGAACTTTTGACAAGCTTCCTTTGTCCCGCCAAAAGTACCATAAGGCAAACAGACAAAGAAACAAACAAAAACATCCATGAAACAAATTTTTAAAATTTGATTTCTAATTTGACAGCTTAAAGTCATTTTATTTGAATTAGCTTGGAAATTAACCAATTAAGATTGATTAAATTCTTGTAAAAACAGATTATTTTGTTACATAATTTTACCTTTTCTAAAGTCACCCTTCAAAGTCTCATTGTGGCAAGGTTGTCAATGGAGTTGTCACAGATTAAACCAGTAGAGAGAATGGTCTCTGTTAGGATCCAACCAAGTTGGCAAAGCCCAAAGTATGGTCTGGCAACTAGTAGAATATGAACTCTTTAAGAATAAAGATTGTTTAATTCCTCATTTCTGTATCATCATCACCTAGATCAATGTTTGGCACATAGTAGGTGCTAAATAAATGCTTTTTAATTTCCCATTCAATCCATCTTTTACTCAGATGTCAAATAAGGCACAGGTTTGATCATGTCACCTCCAACTCTTCTCTATGTGATAAATTCCAGTGTCTCCCTATTACCTCTAGGACAAAAGGTGTAATCCTTTGTTTAGCTTTTAAAGTTTTTTCATAGCCTGGCCCCCTTTTACCTTCCTAGTCTTCACAACATCTTATACCTTCCACTACTCAACAATCCATTGGCCTGGCCTCCTCACTGTTTATTGCACAAAATACTCCATCTTCTGACTCTGGGCATTTTCACTTGCTGGGCTCCATACATGGAGTACCCTCCCTCCTCCTCACCTGTAAAATGGAGATCATAATATATACAGTAAATATACATATATATGTATATGTATATATATATATATAAATATATGGTCATTGTGAAGAAAACACATTGTTTTTTTCACATGTCAATTACATGTAAATTATTTTTTTCATAATATTACCAATTATCAGTTGGAAGATACCTTGGAGTATCTTCTACTTTTATCTCTTCATTTTGCTGAGAAGGAAGATCACACAAGGAATAAGAATGTCCAAATCTAGCATTCTATACACTATATTATATTGTCATTAGTGAAGATATTATTATTGTTGTTGTTTTGTAGTTTTTGACCAGTGATTTCATCAGTCTGAGTAAATGAAAACTTACTCTACAGATTGGCAATTATCTATTAATTTGTATTTGATCAATAAGCATTTATAATGCACCAACTATATGAAAGGCACTGTGCTAAACTTGGTTATATAAAGATATACAAAGATATGGACATTCTTAGGATTGCCTAAAGAGAAGTGAGAAGCTTTATGATTTGTTCATGATTACATAGCCAGTTATGCATCAGAGGTGTCAGCCCTTAAACCCAGGTCTTCCTGACACTGAAGCTAGCCCTTTATCCACCATACCATGGTGAATCTACCATACCATTTTGTTCCTAATGATGAGGATGATCATCATCATCCTCAATTTAACAAGTAAAATGTTATTACATGTAGATTAGTGGAATACCTTAAATTATTTGACCTTTGTTTAACTCTGAAGAAATACAAAATAAAGATCTTAATTACAAATATTGGCTGCATTGGAAATATTGATTAAAAACTATAGTTATGAAAACTGTAATGACTAAACTTATCATGTGCATAAAAATAAAGTGATTCCTTCTTTTAGGAGTAAAAGCACATTGATTGGTTACATTGGACAAATGTCCATGTTACTATAAGTTAGCAGTATTTGGGAAGAACTAGGCTGTGGAACTTAGTAGCAAATTAATCAGTCAATGAACATTTATTGAGGAGTTACTATATGCAAGATGTGGAATACAAAAAAAAAAGAAACTGAAGTAAAAAAGAAAAGAAAAACAAAGAAGACCCTGTCCTCTAAGCGTTTGCATTCTATCAGGAGAACAGATATATGAATATATAGGCATATATAAAATAAATACAAATTATTTCCTTTGAAGGAGGCATTAACATCTGGGGGAACCAGAAAAGGCTTCACATAGAAGGTAGTACTTAAACTGAGTCTTGAAATCAATTTGAATTAGCTATAGTTGCACTTACTAAGTGTGAATCAGGGTATAAATGCAGGTATAGGGATAGTTATGGAACAAGCAGTTTTAAATACACACACCCACATATATGGGTATGTATGTATATATGTGTGTAATCCATCTATCTATCTATCTATCTATCTATCTATCTATCTATCTATCTATCTATCTATCTATCTATCTAT
>NW_020954608.1:34313370-34353418 GCF_900497805.2 Vombatus ursinus | reverse complement strand
TATCTATCTATCTATCTATCTATCTATCTATCTATCTATCTATCTATTTTTCCCTTCAATCACTGCAGCTGAAAGCCCATTGAGAACTAAATGCTAGCGAGCAAACTTTAAGTTTGAATGTTTTGGATGGAAGGTAGGGTAAGAAATCATTATTTTATAAATTATAAATCACTATGTTAATGGTTATTGTTAATATTGTTATAATTACACTCTAAAATGAATGCATGAATACAATGAAATTACATACCCAGAGCCTTCTCTCTCCCAAAATTTCACTTCTGCAAGAATAGGTTCATTAGACAGTCAGCTAGTCAACGAACATTTATTAAACCCCTCAAAAGCCAGGCACTGTGCTAAGCATTGAGGATACACAGACAATCTGCTCTCAGAGCTCACAATCTACTGGGCTGACCATATGTAACTGTGTCCAAAAAGCTCTATAAAGGAGAAATTAGAAATAATCAGCAGAGGGAAGTTCCTAGAATTAAGAGGGATCTGGAAAAGGCTTTTTGTAGAATTGGGATTTTAGCAGAGACTCGAAGGAAGACAGGAGATAATGGTGTGAGAAAAGTGTATTCCAGGCATGGGGACAGCCATGTTGGGAGATGAAGTATCAGCAAAGAGCCTAGTGTCACTCGGTCATTGTTTATGTTGAGGAGTAGTGGTGGTGGTAGTAGTAAGGTATAAGAAGACAGGAGAAGGTGGAAGGGTAGGGGGCATGGGAGAGGAGGTTATCAAGGCCTAAACTGAAGATTTTATATTTGATTCTGGAGGAGATAGGCATCCACTGAAGTATATTGAGTATGGTGGTGACATAGTCAGGCTTATCCTTTAGGAAGATCACTTTGAAAACTGAATGAAGGGTGGCCTGGAGTAGGGAGAGACTTTTGGCAGGCAGATCCACCAACAACCTATTTCAAAAGTCCAAGCATAAGGTGATGAGGGCCTGCATCGGGGTGGTGACAGTGTTAGAGGAGAGAAGGGGTATATTTAAGAGATGTCACAAAGGTACCATAACTCATTATGGGACAGAAAAGGAGGTAAGAGAAAATAAAGAGTACAGGATGACATCTTGTCTGGGAGGCTGAGTGACTGCATGTCCTCAAAATTTATAGGGAAGTTTAGAAGAGGAGGTTTTGGGCAAGGGTGGGGGAAAGGTGAAGATAATGAGTTCAATGTCATCATAGAGCATCTACCACCTTATTTTATAATATTGGAAGAATTCATTTTATTTTTATAAAAGCTTTATAGGATGATGCATTTAGAGGTGGAAAGGACCCCAGAGACCATTTACCCCAACCCTCTCATTTTATAGATAAGAAAGCTGAGATTCAGAGAGTTTCACTAATTTTTGACTGCAAATCTTTTCTCTTGCCACTGTATCATGCTGTCTTCTCAGCTATGTAAAAAATGGAAAGCTAGGGAGACCTGGTAGAATATATCTAAAGATTATCTGTGCACAAAAACTTGATAGATCTGCAACTATTATTGCTATTGAGCTGAGATTCAGAAACCAGCTAATTGAATGCTATCCTTGTTCATAAACTATTTTAATTCCTCTATGAATTATTTGGGGGAAAGTTTTAAATGTGCAAAAGTTATTCCTACATTTACCCTATACTTAAATCAAATTTTGTCCTTATGTAGTATTATTACATTTAGACAAAATGAACATTCATTTGTATTTATAAAATATGTTTGTTATGAGTTTAACAACTGAAGATTTTATTTTATTTACATAGGTTTTGGCAATGTGCAAGACTGCATTTTTGTAACATGAAATGCCACATTTAAAATCATATGACTTCAGGCTTCATGTTAACCACCACATCCTCTTTAGAGCTAAAAATAACTCATGTCTTTCCAAATGGGTATCAACCCTTCTTTTTCTTAGAATTGGCTTTTTTCCTCTTACTTACATTAAAGCCACCCACCAGTTTTTATTCATCATGTGACCATGTAGCATTCTTCAGAAATGCTCACTCCTCTTTCCTATGACCAAAGTTTCATCAAACGATACCCTTGATGTGTGTGTGTATGTGGGTCTATGTTAGCGCATACCTTCGAATGTAGGGGAGTTAATGTTGGAGAGATGTTGAAGTTTGGATATGTGAGATACCATACCAATTTACAGTGACTTTATATTCTACCTCTTCAAGGTCTGAATATAAGATGCAAAATAGTGTAACTGGAAAGATTTTTTAAAATGCACTCAATCAATCAGTTTATATGTTTGCAACAAATAACTGTTTTGTTTCCACTCAATTAAAAGAATCAATTGCTGGTGGAGATTTCATGTAGACATACTGGGTATGAACATGGCAATTTTACAGTTCTATAGTAGACACATTTATCTGCATGTATACACTTAACTAATGGAAGTAAGTGAAATTACTGTAATTATTATGAAAAAATACACTGATCATTGAATGCAAGTCAAAAATATTTTGACATTCACAATATGTATATAGGTGGAATGATTCTATTAGTATCATTTGTATTTCAAAGGTCTTTGCTTGACTTTCACTACTATGATTTTAAGCAAGTATGCCTAAAATAAAGTACTTCCTCAGTCTTTTTCTGAATGAACAATATCATCATTTTGATCAACCAAAGTAGCCTCCTCCACATGAAGAAAACTTACCTTTTGTATTTTAGAAGGATTATGGAAGGTAAATAGTGAAACATTTGAAATATTATTTACTTTTTGTTTGTAATGAGGCAGAAACAATTACATTAGTACATAGACATTTCGTAAACATAGGAGACTAGATGTTCTGAAGTAGAATTTCTATATAGAGGAAGAAGGTAGATGTTTACTAATAGACATCAAGATAAAGGAAATGTGTTAGATTGTGGCAAGCTAATGGGTTTTCATTTCCACAGATACACAGCATCACAGAATTTGAAGGGACTTAGGTGCTCATCTAGTCCAGACTGCATTTGAAGAAGAATACTGTACAATACTACACCCAAGATCATTAGGAAGAAGTCTTGTGATGGGAAACTTCCTAATTTCTGAAGAAATCTATTCATTCTGCTTCAGGGCAGCCTTGATTTTTAGGAAGTTTATATTACATTGGGCCTTTCTTTTTTTGAGAGACTAAGCTAGGTGGCACAGTCAACCTCAGAGCATTGTACCTGCAGGCATGAAGACTGGAGGTCAAATCTAGCCTTAGACACTTAATAGTTGAGTGACCCTGGGCATTTAACCTCTGCCTCAATTTCTTGCAAAAAGATTTTATATTCGTCTTCAAAATGAGGATACTAATAACATTTGCCCACAGGATTATTGTTAGGATAAAATGTTTAAAAAGTGAGTTGTGAACCTTAAAATGCTATATAAAGGCTAGATAATATTTTTGAACCTAACCTGCTTCCCTTTTATTTCTATTCATTGCTCCTGGGTCCATTTCCTGGATAGAAGCAGAAAAAGTCAAATACTTTTCTTTTTCCACATCACAGTCCTTGAAATACTTTAAAACAACCATAAATCTCTCCCCTCTCCTCTCAATGATTGGAATCAGGGGGCATTAACTCAGCTCCTGGTTACACTGCTCAGCAAATGTTTAACTTTGAAAAATTCACCTCACTTCTTTAGGACTGGGTTCCATAATCTCTCAGTTAAGAATGGCTTCCAAGATATATGTTTCAAGCCTCCTTTTCTCTGAGATAGACACTTGTAATTCTTTCCTGCAAAAAGAAATCTTACTTTTTCTTAATTCCAATATAAGGACAAAAATTGTTTTCTAATGAAAATATTTTATTTTGTGTCATTGCTTAGTGTAATGTCCTAAAACACTATGCATCTGATTCTGTTTCCTTTATATCACATCAATCTGACTTTTTTTTTCTAATTCTGCAATATAACACTCAGGCTTTCTCCACATTAAGGAAGTGTTTCCCAACTGTCTATTTTTTTTTTTTTGTGCTAGGCAATGGGGTTAAGTGACTTGCCCAGGGTCACACAGCTAGTAAGTGTTATGTTAAAAGAATCAATTGATGGTGGAGATTTCATGTAGACATACTGGGTATGAACATGGCAATATTACAGTTCTATAGTAGACACTTTTATCTGCATGTATACACTTAACTAATGGAAGTAAGTGAAATTACTGTAATTATTATGGAAAAAAACACACTGAGGCCATGATTTGAACTCAGGTCCTCCTGAATTCAGGGCTGGTGCTCTATCCACTGTGCCACCTAGCTGCCCCCCCCCAACTGTCTATTTTTCAAACTGAAAATTTAATGAAGACAAGAAATTCATGGTTTGCCTTGTGTTTATGACACAAACAGTTTAGAAATGCATATACTTAGCCCTTCCACTTTCAGCCTTTGTAAAAATGGCCTATGAAGAAGCCTAGAGGAAACTTCCCTATATGTGTGGTTAATCACATAAAGACCCATTATGGGAGGAACTGGACAAGAAGCACACAGGATGGACCATGATATAGGGAATGTTCACATCAATGAGATTTTGGATCTATTTGAATTTTGAAGCTCTGATGCAAGTATGTCACAATATCAAGAATCTGGGAGGCAGAAGGCTATTTAGAAACCACCTATTGGTGTAGTGCTCTTATGATGAGAGAATGCTGTTCTTTTCTGGATCAGTGCTCAGATTCAGCCACTTAGGCACCAGGGTAGGCAGGCTTGGTCTGGATGCTTTTAATGTGAAATAGCCTTAGAATGTTAGGGCCACCTCGTCCCAGATTAGGTAGATCCATTTTACACATTGGATTATTTCTGATTTTGTACATTCTCTTTTCCTCTTGTAAAACATCCTTGAAAGTAGACTCTTGTGCAACAGGTTGCTAGCAGAGGGTAGCCAGAGAGAGTGGCAGTGTTAGGAAACAAAAAGAAAGTAGAGTAAATGAGAAGGGTTTGGTTGCACCATATTTCTGAACACTGGGAGTCAAATGGATTCAGGAGCTTATGAAGTTAAGAAGTTTGGTGCTTAAGTTTAGGGTTCAGGGATCAAAGAAATTTAGTAGCAAATATAAACCAAGCCCTAGGGCCAAAAGCAAGTTCCATATGAGGAGAATAGCAATCTAGAGTTAATGAAGCCTAAGTCTGAGAAATTGATCCTCTCATCCTTCATAAATTCCTATGCCAGCCTAGCTATGTAGTCTCAGGCTTCTTTAGCTAAAAGTTCCAATATACG
Organism: Vombatus ursinus; assembly: GCF_900497805.2. Lineage (NCBI taxonomy): Eukaryota > Metazoa > Chordata > Mammalia > Diprotodontia > Vombatidae > Vombatus > Vombatus ursinus. The sequence continues at coordinate 34,348,251 of NW_020954608.1, read as the reverse complement.
CCTAGGCCAATTTAGAGTTTGATTAGAACTAGAAATCTGTTTGCTATGGGCTTCTTAGACTCATTCCTCAGTGCTAAACTTTGATCTCTAGGCATCCTTTTCAAAATTTCAAATCTCTCTTCAAAGATTATCACACAAAATGAATTTATTAGCCTGAGACTAAATGTATGGGAGTAGGAGAAGGAGAGGGTTTGGGAGCCAATGAAAAGGGGAAAACGTGCAAGTGAGTAGCAAAAAGCAAAATAGACTTTACCTACTTCAGGATTCTGCTTAATGTTGGTTATGGGCATTAGCAAGCACCAATGAATAGGTTGAGAACAGAAGCAGATTTTTGGAAGGCATGGTCAGCCCATTCTCAGAGAGGAAAATGCACAGGACAAGAGAATGTTGCAGCTGAAAGAATTGAGAAAGCATAAGCCATGAGGTAGTTGTCCAGCAGATCTGAACATTGTGTTTTGCTCAGAGACTGCAAACTGTCAAGCATCTTTTCAGTAGTCCAATAGAATTGCTTTTATCCCTTGTTAGAGTACATTAGCCTTGATGGGTTATTTAAAGTATCTGTTAGTATAAACTTTTGAGTTTTAGAACATAGGAGAAAAGTTGAATTACATATGGTGGATAGATGGTTGGTCTTGGAGTGATCTGCTATGCCCTCTTTTAGGAAAATATTCATGATACATAATCAGACAGTCAGTTAATAAACATTTATTAAGGACCTATGTTCCAGGCACTATGCTAAAGGCCAAAGATACCAATACAAATAGAAATAAAGATGGTGCCTGCCCTTAAGGAGCTTACAGTCTAGTAGAGGAAGAGAGCAGTATAGCTGGTGGGAAATGTAGAAGAAAAGCTCTTCTGACTCCCTGCCCCCCTTGGAGTCCATGACCCTACCCTTCAGTCTGATGATCTGAACAGAGATACAGAAGCATTCAATAAATGCTTGTTGACTTGACTTTATTTGTCTTTTCTTCCTTCAATCATAGATGTACTTTCAATCAGTCAGGAAAACTTCTGATGGCATGGTAGGCTTGTAGTCTTAGCAATATATGCATCCACTTTTGGAGTATTGAATACTAGAGTTGGAGTTGAGAAAATCTGAGTTCAAATCCTGCCCTCAACACTTACTAGCTGTGTGACTTAAGTCACTAAACCTCTTTCTGCCTCAGCTCCCTCATCTGTAGAATATGAGAGTGTTGGATTTGATAGTTTCTAAATTACCTTTATATAAATTTATATAATATAAATATATAAATTTATGTAACATAAATTTATATAAATTATATATGTACGTATGTATGTATTCCATATAGGAATCAGTACAGTAGAACAATGATAGAAGTCATTTACTGTCTTTCAAACCTGCTACCTGGTTCCTTTTTGAAAATTGTTTTTCTTTTTAGACACATGTAAATCTTCCTAACTATTTAGAACACTTAACCTTTAATACACTTTTAAAAACAAAGAGAGTATTTGTTTAGCTAAGTGTATTATAGAGCCAAAATCCATTGCTTCAGGATTTTAACCACACCCAAGGTTTTGGGTATTCAGATTTGTTTATCCTGGGCAAAATGCAACCACCTGTTCACAAAAAAAGAAAGAAATCCTTTAAAGGTTGACATCAAATAGCTCTATAAAAGCAATAATTTGGTGATTGAAGTGTAAATGAATCATGAAAAGTATGGATTAAATTTCTTTGAATTTACTTGTGATTAAAAAAAATTAAGACTTGCTTTTGGCAAGTCTTTGTGGCTAAAGTTTTACTAAACTTCAAATGTTGAGAAATAATGAGAAATTTAAATCCTGAATCTATCCTATTTTGTATAAGTAGGCAGATTTCAATAAGAAAACAATTAGGGCTATGTTCAGAATTTCATAGTATATCTTGAAATGTAGTAAATTCATAGTTATAGGAGTCCTTTATCTGAGAGCTAGAGATCATAGGTACATAAGATCCATGATTTGCATAGGAGTTGGACTGACTTCTGGCATCCTTTTTCACCCTGATGTTCTATGATCCTATAGCCCTATACATATGTGCTGATTTTTCCATTGGAAAAAAAACAGCTAATATGTTTTTTTCATAGAAAGACAAAAGCAATTACATATAAAATCCGAATGAAAATGATTTTTTTATCTGGGCCTCAGAGAAATAAGTGGGACCAATAGTTTTTCTGTCATTGTAATACCTGTTAACAATTCAAAAAGTTAGTAGTAGATTTTCTCTTTTTTATTAATTTATTTTTTGTGTTCAACATTCACTTCCATACGCTTTTGAATTTTAAATTTTCTCCCCCTCCTTCCCCATCTTCCTCACCAAGATGTTGTGCAATCTGATATAGGCTATACATATACCTTCCTATTAAACATATTTTCACCTTAGTTATGTTGTAAAGAAGAATTAGAACCAATAGGAGGAACCACAAGAAAGAAGAAACAAAACAAAACAGAAGAAAAAAAGAGCAAATAGTATGATTTGATATGCATTCCAACTCCATAGTTCTTTCTCTGGATGTGGATAGCATCTTCTATCATGAGACCTTTGGAGATGTCTTACACCCTTGCATTGCTGAGAAAAGCTAAGTCTGTCAAAGTCAGTCATCTCACAATGTGGCTGTTACTGTGTACAATGTTCTCCTGGTTCTGCTCACTTCACTCAGCATCAGTCCATGCAAGTCTTTCCAGGTTTTTCTGCAGTTTGCCTGCTCATCATTTCTTATAGCACAATAGTATTCCATTACTTTCAGATACCACAACTTGTTCAACCATTCCCCAGTTGATGAGCATCCCCTCAATTTCCAATTCTTTGCCACCACAGAAAGAACTGCTATAAATAATTTTGTACAAGTGGGTCCTTTTCCCATTTTTATTATCTATTTGGGATACAGACCTAGAAGTGCTATTGCTTGGTCAATGCACATCTTTATAGCCCTTTGGGTGTAGTTCCAAATTGCTCTCCAAAATGGTTGGATCAATTCACAACTCCACCAACAATGCATTAATGTTCCAATTTTCCCACATCTTCTCCAACATTTATCATTTTCCTGTTTTGTCATCTTGGCCAATCTGATAGGTGTGATGTGGTCCCTCAAAGTTGCTTTGATTTGCATTTCTCTAATCAACAGTGTTTTAGAGCATTTTTTCATATGACTATAGGTGGCTTTAATTTCTTCATCTGAAAACTGCCTGTTCATAGTCTTTGACCATTTATCAATTGAGGAATGATTTATATTCTTATAAATTTGACTCAGTTCTCTGTATATTTTAGAAATGAATCCCTTATCAGAAACATTGGTTGTAACAATTCTTTCCCAGTTTTCTGCTTCCCTCCTAGTCTGGTTGCACTGGCTTTGTTTGTGCAAAAACTTTTCAATTTAATGTAATCAAAATTATCCATTTTGCATTTCATAATATTCTCTATCTCTTGATTGGTCATAAATCCTTTTGTTCTCCATAAATCTGACAGGTACACTATTTCTTGTTCTCCCAGTTTGCTTACAGTATCAGCCTTTGTATCTAAATCATGAACTCATTTTGACTTTATTTTGGTATAGGGTGTAAGAAACTATGTTTCTAGTTTCTGCCATACCCTTTTCCAGTTTTCCCAGCAGTTTTTGTCAAATAGTGAGTTCTTATCCCAGAAGCTGGAGGGTTAGGGTTTATCAAACAGTAGATTACTGTAATCATTGACTACTGTGTCTTGGCTACCTAACCTATTCCACTGATCCACCACTCTATTTCTTAGCCAGTACCAAGTAGTTTTGATGATTGCTGCTTTATAATACAATTTAAGATCTGGAATGGCTAGGCCACCTTCCCCTGCATTTCTTTTCATTAGTTTGCTTGATATTCTGGACCTTTTGTTCCTCCAGATGAATCTTGTTATTATTTTTTCTAGATCTATAAAATAATGTTTTGGTAGTTTGATTGGTATGGCATTGAATAAGTAAATTAACTTTGGTAGAATTGTCATTTTTCTTATATTAGCTAGGCCTACCCATGAGCGACTGCTGTTTTTCCAATTATTTAGATCTGACTTTATTTGTGTGAAAAGTATGTTGTAATTGTCTTCATATAATTCCTGGCTTTGTTTCAGCAGATAGACTCCTAGATATTTTATAATGTCTACAGTATCTTTAAGTGGAATTTCTCTTTCAATCTCTTGCTGTTGGGCTTTGTTGGTAATATAAACAAATGCTGATGATTTACATGGGTTTCTGCAACTTTGCTACAGTTGTTTATTATTTCAAGTAGTTTTTTACTTGATTCTCTAGGATTCTCTAAGTATATCATCATATCATCTGCAAAGAGTGATAGCTTTGTTTCTTCTTTGCCTATTCTAATACCTTCAATTTCTTTTTATTCTCTTATTGCTAAAGCTAACATTTCTAGTACCATGTTGAACAACAGTGGTGATAATGGACATCCTTGTTTCACCCCTGATCTTATTGGAAATGCTTCTAGCTTATCCTCATTACATATAATGCTTGCTGAAGGTTTTAGGTAGATGCTTCTTATCATTTTAAGGAAGATTTCATTTATTCCTATGTTCTCTAATGGTTTTTTTTGTTTTTTTGTTTTTTTTTTGTTTTTTTTTGGGGGGGGGTGTTAGGCAATGAGGTTAAGTGACTTGCCCAGGGTCACATAATTAGTAAGTATTATGTGTCTGAGGCTGGATTTGAACTCAGGTCCTCCTGAATCCAGGGCCGGTGCTCTATCCACTGTGCCCCTCAGCTGCTCCTGTTCTCTAATGTGAATAGGTGTTATATTTTGTCAAAAGTTTTTTTCTGAATCTATTGAGATAATCATGTGGTTTCTTTTAGTTTTGTTTTTGATATGATCAATTATGCTGATAGTTTTCCTAATATTGAACCAGCCTTACATTCCTGGTATAAATCCTACCTGGTCATAGTGTATTGTTCTTGTGATAAATTGCTGCATTCTTTTTGCTAATATTTTATTTAACATTTTTGCATCTATATTCATTAGGGAGATTAGTGTATTATTTTTTTCCTCTGTTTTGACTCTTCCTGGTTTAGGTATCAACACCTTATTTGTATCATAAAAAAATTTGGTAAGACTCCTTCTTCACCTATTTTCCCAAATAATCTACATAGTATTGGAATTAATTGTTCTTTAAATGTGTTCTTTAAGTGTGTAAATCCATACGGCCCTGGAGATTTTTTCCTAGGGAGTTCACAGATGGCTTGTTCAATTTCTTTTTCTGAGATGGGGTTATTTAAGTATTTTACTTCCTCTTCTGTTAATCTGGGCAATTTATATTTTTGTAAATACTCATCCATTTCACTAAGATTGTCAAATTTATTTGCATACAGTTGGGCAAAATAGTTCTTAATTATTGTTTTAATTTCCTTTTCATTGTTGGTGAATTCACCATTTTCATTTTTGATACTGATAATTTGGTTTTCTTCTTTCTTTTTTTTAAATTAAATTAACCAACGGTGTGTCTATTTTATTGGTTTTTCATAAAACCAGCTCTTAGTTTTGTTTATTAGTTCAATAGTTTTCTTAATTTCAATTTTATTAAATCTCTCCTTCGGTTTTCAGTATTTCCAATTTGGTGTTTAATTGAGGATTTTTATTTGTTCTTTTTCTAATTTTTTTAGTTACATACCCAATTCGTTGATCTCCTCTTTCTCTATTTTATTCATGTAAGCATTTAGAGATAGAAAACTTCCCCTAAGAACTGCTTTTGCTGCATCCCATAAGCTTTGATATGTTGTCTCATTTTTGTCATTCTCTTCGATGAAATTATTGTTTTGTTGTTTGTATGATTTGTTGTTTGACCCATTCATTCTTTAGGACTAGATTATTTAATTTCCAATTAATTTTAGTCTATCTTTCCTTGGCCCTTTATTACATATAATTTTTATTGCATAATGATATGAAAAGGATGAATTTAGTTAATAGTAGATTTTTAAGAGGCAGCTAGGTAGCTCAGTGGTTAGAGTGCTGGGCCAAAGGCAGGAAGACCTGAGTTCAATTCCAGTCTCAGATATTTACTAGCTGTATGACTCTGGGTAAGTCACAACCTCTGTTTGCCTTAATCCACAGAAGGCAATGGCAAACCACTCCAGTATCTTTATCCAGAAACCGCATGGATAGTATGGTCCATGGTGTCATGAAGAGTCAAACACATCTAAACAACAAGAATTTTAAAGAGCAGGTCTATTTTTTCAGGGGTGGGAGTGTAGTGGGTAGAGAAGATGAAGTGACAGTGGAAGAAAACTTTCATCTTCTGGGGTATAGGCTAGACTGGCAACATTTCTATACTGATAATTTAAAAAAATAAAGTATACCATACAGAAGCAGTTTTGCCCAAACATTAAAGAAAAACAAATGTCAGAGATGTACATGAAGAAGTTTTAGCTTCTGTGGCTTCATGGTTTTACTTGGACTTTCTGGACACAGCTTATAGAGGTTGTTATACCAACTACCTCCCATTTTCCAGTTATCATCAATCTGGGACAGTAGTTTCAGAAATTGGCATTGTTTCTTTAAGATACATGGCCAAATATAGTTCAGGATAGAACTTGCAAAGTTCTAATTGATTTGCCACATGAACTAAATTAATTCTTCTAAAAAAATCCTTCCCCTTACCTTTGCTCCAAATCCATTAGGATGAAACAGAATCTGTTTTTCCTCAATTATCATAAATATTTTGATTAATTTGCACAGAAGCAATCAGGTGGATTTGAGAATGTCTTTTATCCCACTGGAGTATTTGTCTCACAGTTCACTGAACAAGTTGTTGTGGACTGGTGTGGCCTGCTGGCAAAATCCAACTCTGGAATTTTACTGTTTCTATCAGAAGGAAGAGTATATGTGTGTCTGATAGCACATTAGAAGACAATGCTATTGATGAAATATGCCATTTTGAAATGTACGCTGTTCACAAAATATATGGTTGATTATTCTGTATAATAATATTTACCCAAATATTATTTTTGTAAACAAATATTTATGCAGAACCATCTACATGCTCTTATCTATTATCCTATCATGTATTAGATGCTTGCAACACAGTAGGTTGCATGCACCCTATGAGGATTAAAATTCTTCAACCAGGGAATGAATGTTATATTTCTTTTTTCTTCTTCAGTTATGCTTAGGATAGGTTTGGACACACTGACACTCATTACTTAGAGAATGATTTTCATTTCAGAGTATCCTTTATAAATAGTCTACGTTAACATGCATTCATTAAGTACCTACTGTTTGCCAGGTAATGTGACAAGCACTGAGAATACAAAGAAAGACAAAAATAACACCTGACCTCAAGGAGCTCACAATCTGATAGAGAAGACAATATGCAGACACGCACATGTAAGCAAGACATATACAGGACTAATGGGACTTTATCTCCAAGGGAAAGCACTAAGGAGAATTTCTTTTAGAAGGCGGGATGTTAGCTGAGATGTGAGGTAGGGAAACCAGGAGGCACAGGTGAGGAAGGAGAACATTTCAAGAAAAGGAGTTGACCAGTGAAAATTCATGGAATCAACAGATACAGAGCAACATTGTCCTGTAGAAGAAGACAGTCGCATAAATTGTTTTTTGTCTTGCTGGAAATCAAAGAAAAGCTAAAGTTTAGCATGTGTTTGGTCAGATAAAGAAAGAAAGAAAGAAAGAACAACTCAAAGACCAACTCAAGGAGATGTGAGTATATGCTGAAAACAAAGCTATACTGTTTCCCCTAAGTATGTCCTGGTTTGTTTGCTTGTTATACTATGCTTTAACAAAGCAGAATCTCATGAATTCCAATTAGGCCAGGCATAGAAATATATGTGTCCACATGCCAAAGTTTACAAGAAATTAAGCATCAGGCCTTAAAGGAATTAAATATATCTTGCCTCTCATTCATGATCTCTTTTTCAAATAACTCTCATTTCTGGTCATGTTATATTTCTATTTCCCAAAGGTAGATAGAAAAGACTGTAAGCTCCCTGAAGGCAGAGACAGTTTTATTTGTGCCTGGATGCTCAGTGTTTGAAAATTGATTGCTGGGATTGATTGAGTGATTCTTTTAATCTGATCCTATTTGTACTGGTGTTGACAGAGGTAGAATGAACAACACTTGGCCACTCTGTGTATAAGAGGGGAGGAGATGAGTGGCGAAGAGTTGATGATGACTCCTAAGTTATGAACCTGGGTGACTTCCATAGAAATAGAGTGGTCAGAAGGAAGAGTGGATTTAGGGGGAAAGATAATGGATTTAGTTTTGGATTAGTTGGGTTTGAAATGTTTGTGGGACCTACACAACTAGGTGGCTTAGTAGAAAAGTGTGGAACTTGGAGTTATGAATAGATTAATTCAAATCCTGCTTTAGAGGCATACTAGCTATATGACCTGAGAAAGACACTTCACTTCAGAATGCCTCAGTTTCCTCATCTGTAAAATGGATAGAATAGTATCATTTACCTCCTAGGGTTGTTGTGAGGATCAAATGAGATAAAATGTGCAAAGTCCTTGACAAAATCAAAGCACTATAAAAAGGTTTACTATTATTATTATTCAGATGAAAGTATATAGAAAAGAGTTAAAGATGTTGGAATGGAGCCTGGGAGATGCAACACTGGAAGACATATACATAGTTTTATTGCTTACACATTAATTCTTCAGATAACATGAGTCCAGTAATATGAGTATCCCCTCTACCTATTCTGATTCCCACCCATCCATACTTAGAAAATTGTCTCCTTGACTTAATTCAGAAGAAAATAAAAGTGCATATGAGTTGTGTTCTGGGGGATGTGTAGGAGGTAAATAAAGAGTATGCATTATACAAAGTCAGAAAGGCTCTTTGACATCAGTGGAAGTGTTCTAGTTAGGAATTACTACTCTGGTTTCAATTCACTTGTAAACAAATAAGTGTGAAACCCCAAGTCACTTCTATGACTCTAATTTTAAATAGCAGCAGAAGCTACTATATGTTTCTGAGCAGCATACACTTTGAAAAATGAAACAAACTGTCATTACCCCAATACTTGAATGCATCCATAATCTCACTGATAGGCATCTTCTGTGCCATAGGCCAGACCACAACCACAACTCATCCTTGCTGACCCACCCTGTATAATTACTATACATTTGTTCACATCAAGTCCCCTCTATGACTTTCTTCTCATTCTCCCAATATTGTCTGGACACCAAGAGAAGTTTCATATTGTCTTTCATTTATCTCCCATTTTCTCCATTTCACTGGTTCATCCTTTTTTTCCCAGTTATACAATTCTTTTAATGCATCACATCACTGTCCTTGCATAATTCTTCATTTGTAATATGTTTCAGTCTGCTAACGTGTGTCCTACTCATTTCCTTTGACCTTTGCAATTTCAATTCTTAAAAAGTTATAATCTTCCATACCTAGCGTAAAAAAATGGATCTTTATTTTAGGGGGAATCTTAGGATAATTATCCAATGTATGCATGAGAAAAATGCAAATGTACTTTAATCATTTAGGTTAATTCCACTATGTAATTAGCATGAGACTTCATACGTGGATACACTAAACTAAGAAGGCTTTCGAATTCCCTTCTCCTATTCTAATAGCAGTAGGGAACTCTTCCTTCTGAAAGGAGTCTCTGGTAGGCCGTTATTTGCACCAAACTAGACATGGTACCTATATCTATTTAATCTTGCCTCAGGACCTTACTAGATAATAAACTCCTTGAGGGCAGGTGCCATATCTTATTTTGATTTGGGTCCTCAGGGTCTAAAACAACACCTTGCGTACATATTTAATAAATGTTATTTTATTAAATGTTACCTTGTCAATTAAATTTTCAGTGAAATTGGAAATTTAATTGCAATAAATTGAAATCAATTTATTCCATGTCCTTGTACACTGACAAAGAATTCTGGGACTTTATATAACAGGAGAAAATATAAAGGACAAAGATATCACTGTGCTTTGGGCTCCTAAAAATACTAATAATACTAAAGAATGCTGAGGTGGTATTACCACATAACAATAAAAATAAAAGCTAGCCTTTATTTAGTCCTTTAAGATTTAAAAAATGTTTTATTCATGTTCATCTCATCTGAACCTTACAACAACTCTGGGAAGTAGGCGCTATTATAACCCCCACTTTACAGATGAACAAACTGAGTCAGACAGAGGTTAAGTAACTTGCCCAAGGCCACACAGCTAGTATGGAAGCTGATTTTGAACTCAGGAAAACTAAGCCCCCTTTGGATTGATATCTATTATCCAAACAATGCCTTTTAAAAGATTCAAATGTTTTCTATTGTAGCATTGAATCAGGAAATGTATTTTAATACATTATAAAGACAACTTCAAGCCCTGACAATCCCACTTTCTTTCTTAAAAAGTTTCATTTTAATTCAACTCAGATCCTCCTTCTCACCCTCTCTAGTAATTCAGTGGCCAGGTAACACACACAGACATAGATACACATAGACACACACACACACACACACACACACACATATACAGGATATATAAAAAAATGTACTTGCAGTTATAAAACTTTTTTTAAAAATCAGGAAATACAATAGTTGACTGAAATAAACTATGCATAAATATGATTTTATTTTGTATTGATATATCTCTATCATCTATATCTCTGAACATGTTGTGTTCTCACCCCCAAATCACAAGTAGTATTTGAACTACTCAAAGGGACAAATGGTTTTTGTTTATTAAAAAAAATCTCTAGTACTCACTATGGAGTAGGTATTTAATATTTGTTGAATTTAATTGAATAATTGATTAGTTTTGAACTTAAAAATTCAGAGAAATTTAACAATAACAACGTAAATACTTAATATGAAGTGTCATTACCACAATTTCTTGATAATCAGAAGGTATTCTCCAAAAATGATCATAAACACACACACATACATATATATGCCTAATAGCATAAAAAAAAAAAAAGCAACCAGGGCTAGATGAGTTGGCAGAGTAAATCTGTTTTTCTCCTCCTTTCCACCCACATCCCCTGCATTGGTAACAGAAAGTCACTCTACAGAGGGGTTAAATAGGGCCTATATTCATCAGACTTGTGTTGTTCATTTATTTTGTGATATGTATAATCTCTCACACTTATCTGAACAGGGAACACAGTTTGGTACGCATTACAAAAGAAATATTGTAGGAAAGTTTCACAGGTCCAAACTTCCTTAACATTCAGAAATATAAAAAATAAATACCATGTTGGTTTTGAATTTCAGATGTCACTTGTGAAAAAATGAGATGGGCAAAATGATGTGGAGAATTGAGACAATTGTGTTCTCTTTGAAAAGGAAGTTTAAAAAAATTGTGGCATTGTGCTCAACCCTCAAAGTGAGAGGTGAAAGACACCTACAGTATTGCTGTATAATTGTGACCATGTTTCCACTTCCTGCTGTGAAACAGAGCTGTCAGCACGTCTGTCTCCATTCTGAGCTTTTTTGGTACCCCAAACACTGACTTTTAATTAAACTCCCACTCCTCTCTGAAATCAGTGCTTTTTTGATTCTGAATGTATAGCTGGTGTTTCTTTTGCTCTCTGGGTTGTCTACATATTAGAAGTAATTTGGATTTGATTTTCAATTTTGCATTTTTACAATGTCCAGGGAAATGACAGGCATCATCTAGAAACTCAATAAACAATCCTACATAATTATGGTCATTCAAATTTCTTTAGGAGTTATTCTTATGTTTTGAAAGTCCATACAATTTAGTTTTACCTTTTGAGAAGCATTTTGTTATTTAGTCATTTTTCACTTGTGTCAGACTCTTTGTGACTCCATTTGGGGTTTTCTTGGCAAAGATACTAGAGTAGTTTGCCATTTCCTTCTCCAGCTCATTTTTCAGAGGAGGAAACTGAGGCAAACTGACTTAAGAGTCTTGCCCAGGGTCACACAGCTAGTTAGTGTCTGAGGCTAGATTTGAACTCAGGAAGATAAGACCTCCTGACTCCAGGCTCAGGTTGATCCACTGTGCCACCTGGTTGATCATATCACAACCAATTGGACAGCTGATAGATATGTTGCATAAGAGTTATTTAGGAAAGCTGAGTTTCTATATCAGTTTTCTACATTCAAGACAATTTCCCTCATTTGCTTTAGCTTACAAAATTTTCCTTTTTTGGTGTCGTGATCTATACATTAATAGGGCACCAACAATGTACATAACCTAGACATGCAAACCAGTGTCATTACATAAGTATATAATTTCTAGGCTATGAAAATATATAATTTCATTGAAGATATAAACTGATTTAGCAAAGTGATTAGTTTAGGTGTATGTTTTATTTGTTCAATGTGAATGCACGTTTATGAAATTACAATGTTTTTAATGATCCTAAATAGCTCTCTGTCACAAAAGCTGTGTATCTAGCACCAATATTCTCTTTATGATACTGTTGTTGGTGAGTTATTTTTCAATCATATCTGACTCTTCATATTGCCTTTGGGTTTTTCTTTGCAAAGATACTGGAGTAGTTTGCTATTTCCTTCTCCAGCTCATTTTACAGATGATGAAACTGAGGCAAACAGGGTTAAGTCACTTGCCCAGGGTCACATGGCTAGTAAACATCTGAGGCCAGATTTGAACTCAGGAAGATGAGTTTTCCTGGCTCCAGGCTCAACACTCTATTCACTGTGCTCCCTAGCCACCTTAGTAAGGTTTTAAACTATGGAATAATGTAATCTATGAAGAATAAAAGTTACAAGTAACCTAAGACTTGTAGAAAGTGGAAAGACCTATATGATGGGTAGGAAGAAGAAGGTGGCTATGATAACTACCATAACTTGGGGTATAAGATTTGGCATGAATGATATCCAACAGCTTAGCTGAATTTAACAAGCATTTCTTAGGCAGCTACTATTTTGTATGCACTTGACCTCAGTATGAGTGACACAGGAGTTAGGGCTCTGATGTAGTGAGAATAAGGGCAAACAGACAGATAGTCAGAGAGCTACATCAGTACTCTGAAGACAGGTAAAGAGCCAAAAGAATGCATCTAATGTGTTGGGTGGATATCCTATGGAAGATTTATGGCAAGATATGGAGTTTGAGAATCTGTGGAAAGAAAATGATCTGCATTAGTGGAAAGTCCCTCACAAATCCATCAAGATAAGAACAGATTCCCCTCCAACCCATGCTTTACTTTTTTGAGATCATTCTCACAAATAAATGAAAAATTTAAATAAAAAAAAGAAAAAATGAAAAAAATGAAAAACATCCTATAATATTATTCCACAGAATTAGTAGGGATTTTTATAGGATGTTAAAGAGACTACTGGGCCTAGAGTCACAAGTTTGAACCTCAGGTGAAATAATAGGTTTCAATACCTACTAATAATGATGGGTAAATCACTTTATGAAATTCACTTCTTAAAAAATGGGAATCATGATACTAGAACTCTCCATCTCATAGAATTGTTGGGGCAAAAGTATTCTGGAAAACTTAAAAAAGACAGTGAGGGAGTAAAATGGATAGAGCACTGGGCCTGAGTAAGGAAGAACTAAGTTAAAATCTAGCCATGTGTCACTGGTCATGTCCCTTAGTCTCAGTCTGGCTCAGTCTCCTCAACTGTAAAATGGGGATAACAACAGCACCTACTACACAAGTTCTCTGTCAGGATCAAAGCACTCAGCATAGCGCCCAGCACAGAGTAGCCACTTACTAAATGCTTGTTTTCTTAGTTCCTTCTACTACTCACATTTATGTATGTGAGCAATCTAATTTAACTTCTGTTTGAAGCATTAAGCTTTTTTAATGCTTCTCTAGTGAGTAGTTGTCCAGCAGTCATCTGCTTAAAGGCCTTCGGTGAGTAAGAATTCACTACATTGCTAGGCACATAGTAATCATCTGATTAATACTTTTTTTCATTTATTGATTTATTGATTGATGAGGCAATTGGGGTTAAGTGACTTGCCCAGGCTCACATAGCTAATGAGTATCATGTGTCTGAGGTCGGATTTGAACTCAGGTCCTCCTGACTCCAGGGCCAGTGCTTTATCCATTGCCCCACCTTGGTGCCCCCCCATTTATTCATTCTTATCAGCTTATTTAGGACAGATCTAAATGTTAGAAAGTCCTATGGACAGAAATCTTCCTCTATATAACTTCTTCCAATTGGTCCTATTTCTTCTAAAGCCAGTAAGAATAATCCTTATTCCCTCTTCCACATAATGGCTCATGTATCAGTAAATCTTTCTTCTTCTCCAGTTCCTTCAACCAATCCTTGCATGGCATGATTTTGATTCTCCTTGTTGAACCAACTAATATTAAGGATTGATTGATTTTTTTTTCAAAGGATTAATTTACAATATCTATACAGGTTTGTTCCGCCTCCTGCCATCATCTTTCAGCCTCTCCCAGATCATTAAAGTGTTTTGAACAGTATATTTTGTATTTCACCTGATTTTATAGCACTAATTTTTGCAAGACATATCAGTTAAAATTCAGGTAATAGATGGAGGATAAAAGAACAGTCTCTCTGTAGGTTCTTTATAGGCTATTCCTTTCCACATTAGAATGTAAACTCCTTGAGGGTAGAGACAGTTTTTCTTTCTGCTTGTATTTTTATTCCCAGTGCTTAGCACAGTGCCTGGCACATAAGTTATAATAAATAAATTTAAATCTATTTACAAATAAATAAGTAATAAATTAATCCATAAACACATACATGAATGAATGATGGATACTCAACAGAAGCTTGTTGATTGTCTTGACTGACTACCTGATGTTTTAGCCAACCTGGATTCTGGCAGTTCTTTTTGGTTTGCAGAATGGAAAACACGGCCCTACTTTTGAAAGTTTATTATTATTCTCAGGTCCAAAACTGTAAGGGAAAATAAATTTATTTTAAATAGTTCCCATGAAATCATTGCTAAACATCAGAATTATTTGTTCCTCTTCAGAGATTTTATGATAGAAGATACATTGTAATGTTTCACTAAGGAAAGAAAAACGAGTTGAGAACGATCACTAATAGTGCGTCTACATGTTCCTGCCTTAGGGTGATAGAAACTTTTTTTTTTCCTTTTCTTTTTGGTCTGCCATCACTTGTGAGACCATGAGCAAATCACCTAACCATTCTGGACTTAGTTTCTTTACCCATTAAATGAGGATGAAATTATCTTAACCATTTCAAAAATCTTATAAGTGTGTCATTCTATATTAGTATGATTTGGCAATTAAAAATGACATTCATAATGAAGGTTCTGGAGATCTAAAAGATGAGCTCCTTTTGAACCACTAAAAATTAAATTATTCATTGTAGAGTTTTAATACTATTCTCCTGTTATGGTCATCAAATTCTTTGTCAATTGACAATGTCATAAGAGATCTCCGAGGTTGAGTTCATAATTAATCTGAATTAATCAGCTCTTCAAAATAATTTATTTCAGGAACACAAACAAAAATATTGTCAGATTTTATATAATGAAAAGTATAATAATCTCTACATTCATACATAGGAGTGAAATAATGAGCACTAACAGGGGCAGGGTTGTTAGGAGCATACCTTAGGGTACTAAAATTTAAGTGGTTAAAAAAATGATTTCATTTAAAAACATACAATTTAAAATTTGTTGGTTTTCCTTTTGACAGCACTTTCACTTCTTCAGAAATTGGTCAGTCTAATTTGCAAGAACAGTTAAGTAAAATAAGAAACTATCTGATGATGTACTTACTCCTCCTTGATTTTTGGATGTCAGATGAGACCCTCCTGTACTATTTCCTATCTGATTCCAGTTCAGCAGTGATCTCTCTACAGCAGCCACAGAGTTTTCCAGGGTTTTACACGGAACAGGAGTAATAGCCAAATGTGCACCCACTTCCACTGCCATCGTTTTGCTTATTCTGGGTAGCAAACGTGCCAGCTACAGTTCTGACAGGGAGTCATATCTTCCAGAAAAATGCCTTAAAAAAAGGGAATATTCACTTTTGTTATTTACTCCCCCTTATTTATAGTAATTATTAATAAAAAAGATAATTAGACCAGACTACTCCTCAGTTGAAATTTGATTATATATGGGACTAGGTTTTGTTAAAAAAAATCTTTCAGATAAAGACTTTGAAAATTTAGAAACTGTAGTTTTATTACAAACATTACTGCTTTCTATTTTTTTATTTCATCTCAATGCCATTCGTTACCCAGCATTCAGAATAACTGAATGTTCACATTCTGCCTGTTTTATATATTTTTTAATTGGGTAAGTGCTAAGCCTCAATGTGCTTCTAACATTTTACCTGAGGTATTTTGATGTAAGTGTCTTATGGATTGCATATGTTGGGAACAAGATACATGAACTCTATTGAACATTTTGCATTTGCATGCCCTAAATTCTAAATAGTGTTTGTCTTAGCTCAATATTTTTCAGTGTTCTGTTTTGAATTTATTTCTTCACTTAGGCCCACACACATCAAGTTTCCCTTTTCAAAGTTCGGCCATTTACCCAGCAATTTAAGTACAAAATAAATGGTAAAAGAGGCACAAAAGGCATGTTTTTACATGTATCTCAGACATGGCTGAATTTATTTTTCTCTAACTGTCTACAAAGAATTCACCTTCTAGTAGAGTCCAAACATACACAAGTTTTTCAGAAACTTGTGAATGATTGAAAACAGGGAGGTGTAATGAAAGTCATCTTGAAACCTTAAATATACTGTCTGCTACCATGAACAGTTTAATTTATGAGCCGATGATATATGCCCCTGCAACAGCTATGGTCTCAACTACTTTGCTAAAATGAAAATGTATTTTTATTATTCTCTTTTTTTTAAATCAAGAGACTATTACCTTTGTGGAACAGATTTCTAATAAGAGTTTGAGTATTCAACAAACAGTTTAAAATGTCTTTTTTTAAAAAATGGAATTTTGCAAAGTTAAATGATTACAGTGTTGGAAGGATAATTTTAGAAACAGAAGAGACATCCCTGTGTCTTGCTCAGTTCTTATCATTTAATGACATAGAGCGATGTCATGCTGATAGGAAAAAGGATCTAATTTTTAAATGTAAATAACCTTGTTTTAAATGTTTTGTCTGTGATCCTTTCAAGGATTAAAAATCCCCCAGAGTGCTGAGTGCTTTTTTAATCTTGTGGAAGAGGAGTGAGGTGTGGGATTCTTCCTGACACTTGGCGTTCTTAGTTTTAGGCCAAGACAATTATGTTTCAACACAGGAAACTTCTTTGATGAGTTTAATTTTCTGTTTCTCACCTCTTTTATATATTGATCTCTAGCCCTTGAAATTGCTTGTTTGCTAACGCAGAGTTCTCTTGTCTGAGTTATTATTTCAGTGGAGATTTTGCAGTCCCTAACTGTCCCTCCAAAAATCTACACACATTTTGAGGAAGAGGGAGGATTGGGGAATTGAATTTCTTGTCACCACAGCCATTTTTCCATTTGCTTCTGTGATCAGCAGTGGGCTGAAACAAAACTCATCCCCAGGTTGTGTTTTCACAACAGCATCAGGCTGATTTAACTTCAGCCAAGAAACTAAGCACGTCATGAAGAAAGATGTGAGTGTCAACAGCATGAAGCTTAAGGGCTCCCTGGGAATCTATTCTCCTGTGGCTGCACTAACAGAGTTCAGGAGGTCTTCTGGATTCTGATGGGAGATCTGTGGGCAGAAGTACAGCAGGAAATGGTCACCTCTAAACTCTGATTCTACCAGGGGACAACAGTTGACACTTTCCACTATGTCATTCAGCTGACCTCTGAGCTCTGCTTTAATCTTCCCCAAATGAGTCATTGTACTGTTGATTTTAATTAGCCAATATCATTTTGGAGGAGAGGAGTTAACAAGATTTAAAAAATAAATTACCTCTCCCACAAGACTAAAAAAGCAAAAAAAAAAAAAAAACCAAAAAACAAAACACAAAACTTTTCCACTTATCTCATGCTCTTTGAAGAATGATTAGCCTGGGATGAGTAGGGAGAAAAAAAAGACAATTATTTTCATATTAATGTTCTTAGTTGCTAACCTTGAAATCCATTTATTAAGCAGCTTTAGCAGAAGTTTATTCATTCACACCAATAACACATCCTTAAATGTCAAATACCAAAATGTTAAGTAAGATCTCCCCAATTATGTTTTAGCAGTTTTATTTCTTTTGAAACCTCCATTTTTTTTTCCTTTCCCAGGTACTGTGATAAAAATCCTGTCAGACTGTTAGTTTTCTAAGAAGAACAAGCAGTTTTTCAAAGCTTAGCTAAATTCTTTTGTCACTGGAGTAACTCATCAGCTTACTATAGCTTTAAACTGGTGATTATCGAAACCAAATGCCATTTTCCCCTCTTTCATTGTTCTTAGAATTGCATATTTTATCACTAGTGCTTTCTCCCACATCTGGCAGAAATGCAAGTAACCAAGGTGAGTGAAATACAATTCTTTAGATGATAATTTCTTAATTTTATCAAATAATCTTCAAGAAAGTGAAACACTTGACAGATACGAAGTGTAACTGAATGAGTTCAGCAACCTGAACTCAAGAGTTGAAAAAGTATCTTGTTCATCATCAAAGAAAGGAGAAAAATGTAGACATGATAATTAAAGAAACACCACAATATTTTATCATAGTGTAGGACTGGAAAGAAATCAGTGATTTTAAATTGTAAGCAGTAATCAATTGAAATCTAAAATATAATTTCTGGCTCTGGAATGTAGAATCTGAAATAATAGGCCTAACCTATGTAGCAATAGAGTATTATTATAGAATTGTTTGCCAGCTGTAATGGAATGAAGAAATATGCACATATTAGATGTCACATAAGTATTTTGTTAGCATTTTTCTCTCCTCAGGTGGTTACGATACCTCTAATTGAATAATCTCCAAAGACTTAACATGACTTTCATTTGTGGAGGAAGAATATATCATCGGAGGAAGCTGTAGATGACAACTATAACTTTTCTAAGGGGGTCTTTCAGTATTTCAGTGTTCTTTTTTTCCTTCCTTCTTATATCAGAATCTTTTCTCTGTGTTATAGAAATGAAGCCAGATATATCGACATAAAGTAATGAAATTTATTTTCTTGTATGATCTTTGGAAACCAGTCTTGTTACTTGTCACACTTAGGACCCCTATCATCTGAAATCTTCAAGACACCTATGGTTTTAGGTTTAAGTAGAGCTATTTTGTTTCAATAAAGGAAACTACTTTGATGAGTTTAATTTACTCTTTCTCAAGGGCTGGAGAAGACGTACGTTGTAAAGATGTAAAGATCGGTCTGAATTCAGTAAACTTTTCAGTGGTTAGTGTGATTTGAGAACTTACAAAATATTTCTTTCTGATAAATACACCAATAATTTATCTTTTGAATAAGAAATTTTTTGAAAAAAAATAAAAATTTAACCTTTGTAGAATATCATAAATATTGCTTGAAAATCTAATATTACATTTTTCTCCACCCCCTCCTGAAATCCCATTTATTTACAAAATCTGATTCATTAATGCATTTGTTTGCCTGTCCATTTTTGTCTGTTTGCTCCTTTATTTATGTTTTTTTTTGTTTGTTGTTTGATTGATGGTGAGTATTTTGGAGGATTCCATTAAACACCAATGTGTCATATGCTGAACTTCCTTGAATATAATTAATTACTTTAGATGAATTCATTTACTAAGTAAATTTGCTTCTCATTTGCAAATCCCTTAACTTTCTTTTAACTTTATTTCAGTTCAACACACATTTAAAATGTGCCCACTATGTGAAAGGCAGTGTACTGCATTCTTCAGCTAAAATGGCCAAAATTAATAAGAATTTGTCTTCAAGGTTCTTCTACTTTATATGATAAAGTGACAACACCTATATATGGAAAGAGATCAAATGAGACAAGAAATGCAAATGCTTTGTAAACCTTAAATTGATATAGAAAGTCTAGGTGATGTTCTTATTATATAAATGATCAAATAACAAGTTCAGGAGGGAGAGAGTACTAAGTGTAGGACAATTTGGTGGGAATATAGTGTGCATAAAAGAAAATAATGAGAAATAAGTTTGGAAAGGTAGATGGGAACTGTAGGACTGTGGAAAATTTTAAATATCTGGCTGAGAATTTCATATTTTATCTAAGGAGCTGGCAATAGGGAAACAGTGAAGATCTTTTTAGTAGATTTTGAAGAAGAGAATGGATGCTGAGGTTGTTGTAAAGATAGAATCAACAAGACTTTGTGAGCAATCACATACTGATGACTTGTGTGAAGGAAAGAGAAAAGTCAAGAATGATTCTGAGAATGCAAACCTGGGCAAATGAAAGGATTTTGGTACTCTCAACAAAAATAGGGAAATTTTGAAGGATAGGTTTAAGGGGAAATGCAATAAGTTCAATTTGGGACATATTGAGTTTGAGATGACAATGGGATAACAACCATGCTCCCTGAGGAGGAGTAAACTGGCGTAGATGAGAAACAGAGTAAGTTGAAGCTATCTTGTCAGTCAGCAGTAGGGGTAGGCCTGTTACCCACTGCTGTATTTTTAGCCTAGGTGAGGAACAGAGACCCAGTCTAAAAAGGGAAAGAAATGAAATGAAGGGAAAAGAAAAGAAAAGGAAAGAAGAAAAGAAGAGGGAAAGAAAGAAAGCTCAAAACAAAGAAAAAAAGAAATCACATACATCATAAATTTTAAAATTGATTTATTCCATCTCTGATTTTTTTTGGCTACAAGTATCAGTTCAACCAAGATTTGTATCATATAATATAAAATCACCGTGGATGGGAGAAAGCTGCATATAAACTGTGGTAATAGGATCTCATCCATAATATTCTACTCTATCTTTTATTTTTATAGTAAATACTTTAGTAAAATCACATGATAGTCAATTTATTGTTTATCCTTCATTCTATACAGATGACTCAGAGATCGATATATCCAGTCCTAATCTCTTCTGAACCCCAGTACCACATTACCAACTGCCTATTGGACATTTTGAACTTGATTGTCCCATAGACACATCAAATTTGAAATGTGCAAAACAGAACTCATTTTCTTTTCTGTCAAACCTATTTCTCTTCCAAACACCCCTGTATCTTTCGAAACCATTTCCATTTCCATTTCCACAGCCACTGATCTAACTCCAGCCCCCATTATATCCCAACTGAATAATTGCAATAGCCTTCTGGGCTGGGACCTCTACCTCCATCCTCTTTCCTCTTTCTGATTCATCCTATATATCTAGGTGCCAGATTACTTTCCCTAAAAATACCTTCAGCAGTGTCAATTTACTACTGAAAAAAAACAAAAAAAACCCTTTAATAACTCTCTTTGACTACACAATAAGGTCCAAATTCCTTAGACTGGCATATAAGGAAGGTTTGTCATGATCATAGAACCATGTAAAGTGTATTGATTTTGAATACCAGTTCTGCTACTTATGAGGCTTTAGATGTCATCTAACTTTCTGGGCCTCAGTTTACCCTGTAAAATCAGGGGTTAGAATATGACCTATAAGGCTGTTTTTAGTTCTTCACATATGATTCTGATCTTTCTGGCTTCATCTCCTATTATTCTCCTAAATGTTTTCTATGTTCCAGCAACATTGAATTATTCCCTGTTCTTCAAGCATACACTTACTTTCCTTCAGCCATATTGTTGCCTCAGACTAAAATATTCTCCCACCATATCTCTGCTTATTAAAATCCCACTTGTCATGAAAGGTCCAGCTCAAATACTTCCTCTTTCATGAAGCTTTTCCTTCTCACTTCCAACCAGTTGTGGATCTTTCTAAAATCCTTCCTCTGCTTAGCATTTTGTTTGTCCCTCCCTTTTATACTTTATACTTGTCTTTTATTAGACTATAAGCTCCTCTAGGTCAGGGGCTGTATTTTATTCATCTTTGTAATCCAAGAACACTTAGCAGAGTGCCTTATCTATACATATAAATACATTTGAAAATAAATGTAGCTGAATTAATCTCTTGGTCTTCCATTTTTCAGTGGGTTTTCCACATTGATGATGGGGTGGTAGGAGCACAAATCAGCATACTTGTGATTTGAGTTCACTCGGAAACTCCTGGTAGCCTATCATGTTGAGTAGTGAATTGAAAGTTAGCCTGCTCCCCACTCGAATTTAGGTGACAGACTGGAATGAAAGCAATAGTGATGGAAACAGGAGGAAAAGTATTTCCAGAGACAAAAGAGAAGTACAGTGCTTACTACATTCAGATGCATTCCTAGCTAATAAACTGAGTGCCTTTGCAAGGAGAGCCAAAGCAATAATAGCACATGAGTCTTGGTTTGGTAACTGTGACTAGAAATAACTAAGTGAAAGAAGATGGGATCTAAGAAGGGATCTAAGCTTTCACTTGTTGCATGTAGTTTCTTTGTCTTAAAACCACCATAGTACTCAAGGATTTGGGCCAAAAGAGCCTCAGGACAACAAAATATATCTGTTTTTCACTCTCTGCAGCTTTTCGGATCTGTGAGGTAAGATCTCTTGATTTATTGTTGGAAGCATCCTGTTTGAGGTTTTGTGTTGAGAAGTGCCTGCTGTAGCACTCAGCACATGAGTTGCACTCATTCAGTCAAGGTGATCAACAAGTTTATATGCTTTTGGGCAAAGACTAATTACTCTATATCAAAGAAAGAAACTTATTCTTCTCTCTGAAACTGGAACATAGTCTTTCTATATGTCCTTCCATCTTTACAGAGGGGAGAACAGCTTCCTTTCTGCTGTCTTCTGTACTTTCTCCCTGTGGTAAAAGAAATTTGACCTTCCTATTTCAGGAAGGCATCATAAAGCAGCCAAGTAGCATGTCCTAGAATGCCATGAAAATACCTGACTTATAGGATGATAGACCTAGAGGTGGAAAGGATCTTGGATGCCATCTTTTCCAACTCCATCATTTTACATATTAAGATATTGGGTCCCAGGGAGTTTACATGACTTGCCTAAGTAAATTAGAGACCTCTAATTGCAGCAATTGGAATGAGGGACCCTGGTATTTGAGGAATTTTAAAAATGGGAACACTTGATCAGTTTTTCTCACCCATTTCAATTCTTTTTGTTTGGCAGCAAATTCCTCTCCATTATGGGTAAGCTGAGTGTCTACAACAGAGGTGGGGAAAGTAAACCCACGTGCAAGATCTATATGTCTAAAGGGGATTTATGAAAGGACATTCTTTAAAGCTATCTTGGGAATGGAATGGGATATTGGGGGCAGCTCCAAAGATGATTTCCTAGAGTTCTCCTTTTCATAGGAAAAAGTCACATTTTTGGTGAATGCTAAAGATGCTCCCTCCTTTTTTTTTTTCTTTTGGTTGGGGTGAGAGGACTTGCAGAATTTTGATTGATGAGAAGTAGAAAGTGATCTGTTACACCTACTTCTGGATCTACTTTGAGCTATTTCAGCATAATGGTTGGTTGAGGGGGATGATAGCATGACAGTGGAACGTTTCCAGATTTACTCAAGATGAGCTGACAAAAGGGATGTGGAGAGTTTTATATATGATGCCAATAGCTATGCCAGGCACTGTCTGGATGCAGATGGATTTAATCTATAAAGTTATTATGAGGAAAATTAGGGGATACCTCCTCAGCTTGTTTTAAGGGTGAAAGCAAAAAAGGAGAAAATAGTACTTATTATATACGTGCTAATTATCTGATAAGAGCCAGGGAAATGACTTTGGAATATTCTCTCAGGAAAGGAATCTAAGGTTCCATAGAAGTGGCTTATTTCCTTATAATTCTACACATGAATTCATATTTCAAAGGAACAGAGAAATAAAATTTCAGTACATAAAGACCCTAACAAGAAGATAGTAGCCTAACATTAATGAACTGATAGATAGATAGATAGATAGACAGATAGATAGATAGACCTAAGACCAAAAACTCTGAGAAATTGCCATAGACTAGAGGAGAATATCACCTTATGTAGATCATCCTACATAGGGAAACAGATAGAGGTGATTTTTCCTGTTCCTGGATTGCATTGAAGTGCAGAGACTGAAGGAGTACTGTGTGTGTGTGTTTGTATGTGTGTGTGTGTGTGTGTGTGTGTGTGTGTGTGTGTGTAGTGGGGAGATGTTTGAGTCAGTTATTATTAGGATTATTTTATTCCAGTCTTTAATGGATCAACCAGTAGAATAATTTAGACTATCTAGGTGCTAGGAGAGACTCAATATTTGAGGGAAAAAAGCCCTCTCCATACCTGACTTAGATGCAAATTGTCTGCTTATTACATTCTACCAACCTATTTTAACAAGGTATCCTAATGAAAAAGCATCATGAGGCAACAAGACAGCTTACCTGCCAAGGCTGACATTTCCATAACCAAATCAATATTTCAATACCCTGCAACTATAAATCTGATGTTGATTTGAATTACAGAAAGTAATGAATGATCCAATTAGAAAACAAACAAAAAAGTAAAAATAATTACAGTGTTTGTCCTTCCGTGATGATAAGGGGTACTTGACAAGACAGACTGCTGTTCTACCAAGCATCATTCTATGGGGGGGCAATTGATCTTGGGAGTTAAAGGTTTTGTTTGCATTTTTAACATGGGGAGTTAAAATATATTGCTTTGATAGGGATGTGAAAAAGCAGTTTGCCTAGACTAGAGTCTATTTTTCATTTTATTATTTATTTGTTCTAAGGACTGGATAAATTGCCACAATATGGGCTCTTTTTGCCTATAAGGAAGATTGTGATATTATCGCTGTCCTCCTATGTTCCTTCTTTGATTAGTATTCAGTCTCCTAAAAATGCTTAAGTTTTATGACTTGATGAAATTTGTTGTCTTACTCATGGTTTGAATGATTAGGTAAAATAGAAATATGATGTTCAAGTATTTCTTAGTCATATTTTTGAGGAGTTATGCAAAATTGGTATAGCTATTTATTTTTAGGAAGCTCATTTCATATGAATCTTTTATTGATCTCCACAACCCATTTTTTTAGGTTAGTAGTAGTACGATGGTGTCTTCCCAGTAGGTTTAGGGTTTGTCTGTAGATTTCAATTCTTCTACTCTCAATGAATGCTGAGTTGATGTTAATGTTCTACTACTATCTTATATAATACTGTCACCCTCCTGGTTCTTTCCTTGGTTTCATGTTATAGATAACCACCTTCTGATAAGTTTATTTGAGTACTTCAGTAATAAAGGTCTTTTTAGTGGAGTCTAAGATGGACCTACCTACTTTCTAGTGCACAATAAGCATAATAAGCAAGTGCTTAGGACTGAGAATTTCCTATAGACCTCCAGCACTATCATAATATGAAACAGAGGAGGCTGTATGTAAAATAGGAGGACTTTGATTCAAATCTCAGCCCTAGTTCAAAATCCAGATCAACGATTTGTTACCTTGAGTGACCTTGGACAAATCACTTCACCATACTGGGTCCCAGTTTCCTTACTATAAAACAAAGGCAGTGGACTGTTTGGCCTCTGATATCTCTTTTGCACCTCAAAATCTATGATGCTATGTTTCTATAGGTTAAAGGGAGTAATTTAAATAAAGTGTGAAGTGACAAATGAGTCATGGCAACTTTGACAAAAGCTGTGATTTTAGTGGCACATGTGATTCATCTGTGTTTTCCTTCCTGGGGCAAGGGGAGGAATTACATTGAATTGCCCCATATCTCTTCCCCTTGGAACTACTAAAGTGACTTTTTATCTGTGTCTGAGAAGAAAAAGTTGGAATAGAGGCATATACTGAGAAGAATATAGTAGCGGAAAGAGGGGTCCTTGGAATCGGGATACCTGGGTTTGAATCGTGTCTCCCTTAGCATCTATTTCATTCTTGGCAAGTCATTTAACTGCTTTGAGTTTCAGTTTCTTCATCTACAAATTGTATCATTTCCCTCATAGTGTTGTGGATAAATCATATGTAACTGCTATAGAAATGAAAATCATTCACATTTATATTTGAGTTACTATATTTATTATACTTGCTTATTCAATTTCCTCCATGAGGAAATTTTTTTAATAAATTACATTTATCTGCAGTACTCCATAGTTTATAAATCACATTCAGATTTATTTTCTTAATAATAATAACAATAATGATAGCTAACATTTTTATAGTGCTTTGTAGATGCTCTTCCATTTGATCCCCATAACAAATAAAAGGCATGTAGCTTTTATTGTCCCCATTTTACAAATGAGGAAATTGATTTTGAGAGAAAGTAACTGACTTGCCTGAGGTCACACAACTAGTGAATTTCAAGGGAAGATTCACACTCATGTCTTCTTGACTCAGTGCCCAGAATTTTATTCACTATGCCTAGCTGTCTTTTCCACTTAATTCTCACAAACACACCCCACTGTGCAGGGAAAATAAAATCTTTCTTCCCCTTTGTTATCATGAGGAAGCTGAGACCAGGGAGGTTAAGTGATTATCTGAGGTCACACACTTGGTAGAGGTGAGATTCAAACCCAGGTCTATGAACTCTAAGTTCAGTGCTCATCCTCTCATTTAAGGCAGTCACATAAGGCTTCAGAAAATCCCTATAATTTATCATATTAAGGTTTATATTATATTATATATTAATATAAGCCTAGAGGAAGCTTCCCATATATTTCTATTTTTACCATATAATTACAACTATAAGAATTGCTGCCTAGTTGTAGCTGGAGCAGGAGCCAGGAGCCAGGTTCTAGTCTGCGTGCTAATATCTATTCCAGTTCTAAAATTCCACAGCTTCTGCTATAAATGCTCTCTATGACCTAAATTTTTTGATGTACCAATAGAAAAAAAAAGAAATGTTTTTGACATTAAAAAAATAGATGAGCTGCTTTCAGTAAGATTCACATTAAACTATTTTTAATGTATTGGACAGCCCAAGTATTTTATGGTTATACTAAAAAACAAAAAACCAAAAAAAAAAAAAACTAATGAAGACATTTTGTAGATCCTCTTATCAAAGGTCATGCAGGAGAATTGCAAGATTGAGAAAGTGTAAGATAAAATAATAAACCTCAAAGGTGGAGAGGATGCATGCCCCTATCTAATCAGTCAAAGTTTGGTAAAAATAATTCTAGCCAGTGGATAAAAACCATCCATTTGGTTGCCAGGCCCATAGTGAAAGTCTTTTCAGCCTGATAGGTTCATTAGGAGCTCACATTTAATTGTTGAGAAACCAGATACTTAAGGGAATATGAGGAAGATTTCAGTGGATATTGTTATTGGTCTGAAGGCTCAATTGTTGATAAAACTACTTCAACATAACATAACTCTTTGCAGTGTATAGATGACTCTGAGTTTTAGAAGGCTGTATTTACAGGGTTCCTACAGTTGACACTAAGTAAGCATTTGTTGGTTGATAAATGCAGCCACAGGTATTTGGAAGTATGGATAAGGATAAGTCTATGGAAAAGGAATATTCACATTTTTTCCCCAGTGGAAGGACCTTCACATTTCTAACAAATATTCAAATGTAGTCAGAATGAAAGTAATGGATTGAGTAAATTAAAAAGGGCTAGGTGAGTTTGGATTTTGAGCATGTTCTGGGAAATAGGGGAATTGAAGAGTTAAGAATCTGGAGTTGGTGAAGGGAAAAATGTGTTTAAACCAAACTATTCCTATTTTATTGCACTGAACCCCTTGTGACTAATAGCATACATTTGTAAAAGGCTTGTGGCCATGGATTAAAGTTTCTCTTTGTGTGTAACCACCTGGCTCAACAGCACCCATTCAACACAGCTAGCCATATAAGGCAATAGCATGCACCCAGTCAACACAACTAGTCATATAAGGCAATACACACACACACACACACACACACACACATACACATATATGCATGTACATATATACACGTATATTTCACATATATTTTTCTCCCTATGTATATATATGCATACATACATATGTCTGTGCATTTTTGTATGATGCAAAAATATCTTAATATTATATAAATAGTAATGGACACATTTAGTTTTCTCTTAAATATTCTTTTCTATGATAATTATAACACATGTACACCAAATACAGATATTTGTGTTCTTTTATGTTATAAAATAAGTAATTTCATAGGCATGTTTGAATATAGTATGTTACTTGGTCATGTGCACAAGGGAAGTTTATCTCTGTCATTCATACACATGTAGAAAAAGAGAGATTTAAAGAAAGATAAGAGGGAGATAAAAATGTAACACTTGAGAAGTCTTAAAGTTTTACTTTGAAAATCATCAAGAAATATGCAAATCTCTTTGCCATGTTATGCTTACTGCATTCACTTTTGAGCTATATGCACAAATATATAATTTTTGTTAAAATGGAACTATTGTGTAGTTTGGTTTGGAATGTAAACAGTGATTATGAGGATGAAGAGAAAGAGGAGGAGCAGGAGAAGGAGGAGGAGGTGCGTAGTGGTGTTGGTGGTAATGATGGTAATGGCATATTTCTTTAGTGCTCTAACAATACAAAACACTTTATTTGCAAAAGGCTGTAAATTAGGCTGATTATGCTTTTGATAAATTTGGTTTGTGGTTTTTATTCTATGGTTAAGTTGATTAAACTATATATATACTTATATATATACATATATGTGTGTGTATATATATATATATATATATATATGGTTTTGCCATTTGTTGATGATATTTTCCAGAAAGCCTGGCTGTTCAAAGAAAGCTAAAGAGGCAACTTCATACATTAGTATTTCCCTTTTCCTTCTGGTGATAATCAAAGAAATAATCCAGGTTGGTGAAATATCATAAAGGGGAAAAAGATGATAACATGAAGCAATTTTAACATCTTAGAAGAAAAGACTACATCAATTACATGTGATTGAATTAATATGTTTGAAAATCATTTAAATGAATCTTCCTATAAAAGCCAATGTGTGTGTGTATATATATATATATCTATATATATATATCTCAACCAAATAAATGCTTCTCTTGGTTAAAGGCTTTGTTTAATCATAACTTTCATAGACAACAAGAAAACACAACAAATAGGGAGTAGAGAAGGAAGCAAAGTATATTATAAAAGTAATTTTTACAAATTCTATGGGGAAAATATAAAATTTGAAACCTCATCACACCAAATCATTGCTGTTATTTCAATGACTTAATGAACAATTCACGTACTTATGTTTATTCTTTACAGCAGAAAAACTCCTGTAAAACAATGCATGAGTTTAGGTAAGAGTTATAGCATCACATACTCGATCTCCTCTAGGGTTTGCTTCACTAACGGATGATAGAAACTGAGAAAGTGCTGAAGGAAATGTGGGTGAGAATGTGAAGGTCACCCTCTTAGTAAGTGAAAATCTCTTCTCAAAAATACACTAGAACTTTTCAAAAGGGCAAATACTACCCAGTGCTGGTAATAGGGAGACATAGACTTTATGTGACACTTTTATAAAGAACTCTTCAAGTACCATTATTATAATAATGCCAAATACATCTAAGGTTTTTAATCCACAATTATTTACCATTTAAATATGTTGTGATTATTGCTTAAAACATCATCCTACTGTACTTGCTAAACCATCCAGTTTGAGTAGAAGCAAATGTCAAACACTTCATAAAGGCTTCCTTTCTCCTTTCCTTCCCCCTTCCTTTCTCCTTTCCTTCCCCCTTCCTTTCTCCTTTCCTTCCTTCCTTCCAGCCAAGAAATAGAACCACCTTCTTTCTCTTTACTACATTAGTGTATTCCTATTGTTTTCTCTTCTCTTCCTCATTCAAACTCTTGGAATAGAACGAATGGGCCTTTCTCTCCTTCCCCCAGGTTCTCTGTTTTTTCTTATTTAACACTCTCATTATTACTTGAAGACATTAAGGTCATTTCCCCCCAATTAGCATGACATTAAGTTCATTTTCCCCTTATACATCATCATGCAGACCCTTTCAATTGCTCAAGCTTAATTTTCTACGTTCTCTTGACTACTATCTGCATTTCAAAGTTTCTACTCATCTTTGCTCATTCCATCAGAAATATTTGAAAGTCCTTTCTTCCATTAAAGGTTTATTTTTCTCCTATAGGATTACATTTAGCTTTGTAGGGCAAGTTATTCTTGGTTGTAAGCCTATATCACTAAACCTTTGGAATATTATATTCCAAGATCTCTTCTTGTTTTTAGTAGAAGTTGCAAGGTGGCATTAAATAATACTGACTGTAGTTCTTAGTTCTTTAACTTTTTTTTCCTGAATGTTTGCAGTGTTTTTATCTTTTATCTGGGAGTTCTGGATTTCAGCAATTAAATACCTCTGACTTTAAAAAAAAAAGGAAATGACTGGCTAATTCTATTTTCACTTTGTCTTTTAATTCTAATAGGCCTAGAAATCTAATGTCTAATAGATATGGTTTCCTGAACTAGTGTCCAAGTTTTTTTTTTCATGTTCATAGAGTCTTGTGATGCTTAAATTATCTTTTCTTGACTTGTTTTCCATGTAAGCTTTAAAAATATCAGATATATTGTATTTTTCTTTTTTTTAAATTGTTTGATCTATTTTAATATGCTTTGTTCTCTCATAAAATCATTGATTTCTTCTGTGTCTATTCTAGTTTTAAGGGAATGCATTACTTGGTTAAAGTTTACCACATTCTCTTCTAAGATATTCATTCTGTTTCCAATTTTTCCCCCTCAAATGCTTTTAATTCATTTCATCTAGGTATTTACATAGTCTGAGTGGAAATTCATTTTTTTTTCTTTGAATCTTGGCTTGAGTTGTTATACATTTTCCCTCTTTCTGCTTTTGAGCATCTCTAGTTTTGCAATAATTTTTGATACTAGGGTGATGTTTCTTTGATTTACTAATTCCTGCAGCTTTAGTTCCTGCATTGTTACTTTGTGCTAGAGTCAACATCCTCCACCTCCACTTTGCTCCTTCAGAGTACACTTTTGGGTGGGAAGATTAAACCATATTTCATCTTGCTCAGGAATTTCTGAATGCCTCAACTAACCTGCACCTCCTAGATTTTTGAGGTTTGGTGTGCTGCATCTTCAGCACCTTCTATAGTATCTCAGGATAGAGTGTAAAGTACTTTGGAGCTCTAGAATGGTCCTGGTTAGAACCAACTTGTGTTGGTCTTTGCCATGCTTACATTCATCACTGCTATTCTTGGGGCTTTCAATGGCCTTGCTACGGGTTTATAAACAACCTAAGATATTTTCAGGAGAGTTATCTGCTTTTGTTGTCTACAGACAGGGAAGCCTTCAGGCTACAAGTTTCTCAGGCACATCTTATGGTGATACTTGTTCGTCTATGCTGGTATTGGCTTTATTACTTATCCCCTTTCCTATGGATTGCTGGCTGACTTTTTTTGTTATTCTTGCTGCAATTCTGACATTGAAGAAGTCGTTTACTATTGTTGCTTGATTATTGTTTAGTCTGTTGTAAAGTTTTAAGGTTTTTGCTGAGGTAGGATTTACTGAGCTAGGCAGTCTGTCTCCATTCAGGAGGTCATCTTGGCCAGAAGTCTCCTTGGAAGCCCTTTTGCTAAAAGTCTTTTCCTTCCTTTCATTAAACAATCCTATGTTCCCTTTACACTCAGAACAAATTTCTTCTGGGTTCCTTGTAGAATCCTGACGCTCCTCTACTCTGGGTCTTAATATAATTAATGTTGTCTTCTATTTCAAGGATGTTGCTAGCACACCTATAAGAAGTCCAAATCCTCAGACCACTTACAGTTCACAAGGTCATGCCCTGACCAGGTAAGATGAAGATCTCTCCTTTCTCCCCCAAGAAATTCTCTCTCAAGGAACTGGATACATCCTCTCTTTCTTCTAGGCTGCCAAACATTCACATACTTGATTTCAGACTAGCTCGTCATTGTTATACAAATTCTATAGAGCGTAATTGGTTGCTTCTTGACAAGATCAAGATGAGAATGGAAGAGCATCATGGCTAGTTGGTTCTCCAGTTTTTCTCCTGCTTACTACTGCCAAGTAAGAGTAGGGTCATAGGATTCTCTATCAGACGTAAGTCTGTGGATACACTAGGTGTCCAACAATGCTATGTTACTTTCATTTTGAAAGTGGGGGACCCACAACCATAGAAGAAAAGAGATGCATAAAGAATCATCACATGGCTAGGGGTCAGAGAGATGGATTTAAGTTAGAGGACTAGGGTTCAGACATTGCCTTTGCTATTTGCTGTTTTTTGTGACCTTGGGCAAAGCACTGCATTCTCTTGGGACTCAGTTTCCTTGTCTATAAAATTAGAAATTTAAGCTGTTTTTACATACCTACTAAAAAACATCAATAACTGCCCTTAAGGATCTTACATTCAATTGGGGAGAAAACATAATTAATAGGGACACATATAAACATATACCAAATAATTATGTAGAAGTATATGTGTTGCCTGAGTAGGTTATGTGCATGTCTATGTGAGTTAACTAAATGTATTTTATGGGATAGGGAGCAGCTAGGTTACACTGGTCTTGGAAGCTGGAAGACTCATCTTTGTGAGTTCAAATCTAGCCTCAAACACTTACTATCTGTGTAACTCTGGGCAAGTCATTTAATTCTGTTTGCCTCAATTCTTCATTTATAAAATAAGAGAGAGAAGGAAATGGCAAACCACTCCAGTATCTCTGCCAAGAAAACCCCAGAATGGGGTCCCAAAGAGTCAAACACGATTGAAATAACTGAACAACAACAATCTTACAAGAAGGTATGAATAGATATTTCTGGAATATCATCTTCTTCTCTCCAAGAGAGACAATGATTTCTGCATGGAGGGGAGTAAGATATGGGGGATAGTAAGCTAACCATTCTACTCTCTTCAGAGATGGGGTACAAGACTAGAATTATACCTGTCCCTTAAATTTTGTTAGTCTAGGGGAAATTATTTTTAAATTCAGACTGCTTACCTGTTCACTATCCCTGAATGGGAATGAGTACTTCAAGCTTATATCCCAAGGTTTGACCCCTTCCCACCAAATGCTATTTATATAAAATACTATCACAAAGATTGAATAACAAATAAATACATTTTTTCAAGTAGAGAGCAAAATAAATCAGAGAAGTTATCTGGGTTAGAATATGCCAGACAATAAATAGAGAAAGAGAGAGAATGATCCTCTTTGGAATGAGCTGTCTCAATTAAAATTTAAAAAAAAATCCCCAATCTAACCCAAGGGCAAATTCCCTTAAGATTCAAAAGAGACAAACTAGAAATCAGGGGTATGTTGGGGATGGGTTGGGGTTTAAGCTTTCCGTTACATATCAAAGACATAGAAACAAGAGGTGGATTCTCATATGTGAGGGCCAGCAAGAAGGTTAGTTTGACTGGGTTGAAGATCATATATAAAGGAGAAATATATAATGAAACTTTCAAATCAGTGTCACACACCCTTGTAAAGGGCTTTAAATGCCAGAGGCAATTCTATCTAATTTTAGAAGTAGTAGGGAGTCATTGCAGTTTAATGATCAGGGGAGTTAAATGGGCAGATTTGTGCTTTGGGGATATTACTGTAGCAGTTGAGTGAAGGATGAATGAAGAGGAGCAAGATTTGAGAAAGAGACACCAATTTGAAAGCTATTGAGGTGATCCAGGTGAGAAAGGATGAGGGATTAAACTCAGGCAGCAACTGTGAGTATAGAGAAGGGGATGGGTATGAAGGTTGTTGTAGAGTTAGAATTGACAAAATGTGTAATTGATGGCATTTATAGAGTGAAGGAGATGGAAGAATTAAGGATAATTCTATCATTACATACCTGGCCAAATGAAAGAAAGATGGGGGTTCTTTTTTTTTAAGGGAGTTAAGTGACTTGCCCAGGGTCACACAGCTAGTAAATGTCAAGTGTTTGGGCTGAGGCCAGATTTGAACTCGGGTCCTCCTGACTTCAGGGCTGGTGCCCTATCCACTACTCACCTAGCTGCCCCAAAGGTTGGGATTCTTGACAAATATAGAGAAGGGTAAAAGAAGGGATGGTTGTGGGAAAAAGATAATTAGTTCTGTTTTGGACACATTCAGTTTGAGATGTCTACTGAGAGACAGTGGAGGTTTCGGTTCAAATTCTGCTACTGACTTATTAGCTTTGTTACTATGAATAAATGACTGAATCTCTCTGAACTTGTTTAATTATCTGTAAAATAATAAATGTAGTTATTTTAATGAACAAATAATATAATGCATATAAAGCACTTTGTAAACCTTAAAAGTCTTAAAATAAAAGTCACTATTATCATCATGTGTCACTTAAAACTGCCTAGACCTCCACTGTTATGTCTATTTGACATCAATAAAAACAATAAAACATTTAAGAGCTTTCTTTGTGTCAAGCACTGTGCTAAGACCTGGAGATACAAAGGAAAGGTAAAGACAGTTCTTGCCTTCATGGAGCTCATATTCTAGTGAGACAATAAGACAACCAATGGAAAACTAAAAGCATTCAATTAAACGAACATTTATCTTCATGTGGACAGTTGTTAACAATTAGAAACCATAGTTTCTGTGAATTCATTCATAAAAAAATAAATTAAATTCATTCTTTATATTTCTCAGACCAGTCATTGACAATATTGGGCCTCAGTTTCTACCTCTGTATCATGTGGAGATTGGATTAGAGCAGGAGTGGGGAACCTTAGGCCTTGAGGTCACCTGTGACCCTCTAGGTCCTCAAGTGCAGCCCTTGGACTGAATCCGAACTTCACAGATCAAATCCCCTTAATAAAAGGATTTGTTTTGTAGGACTTGGATTTAGTCAAAAGGCCACACCCAAGGACCTAGAAGGACATATGTGGCTTCCATAGGTTCCCCACCCTTGGATTAGACTGTCTTCAAGGTATGTAACTAATTCCAGTATTCGTGAAAAGCTAAAAGGTACATTGTCATCTAGATTAATTTTTTAAATCTTTCTTTTTTTCCTACCTTTCTCTATTTCTTTCTTTCTTTCTTTTCCTTTCTTTCTTCTTCTCTTCTCTCTTGTGCCCTCTCCTCTTCCTCTTCCCTCTTTTCTCTTTCTTTTTCTCTCTGCCCTCCTTTATCTTTTTTTTTT